>NC_071275.1:21028974-21031474 GCF_023375685.1 Ictalurus furcatus
CGCATGTCCTGTAGAGGACCCTGTTTGTGTATTTAAACACGCCCCCCTGGCTCCACACTCCGTACTCAAGTTCCTGCAGGACGTTTTCTCCAGTCCCAACACGGCCGACATTTTCTACCACACCGACATGATGGTGATGATCGACATCGCAGTCCGGCAAATATCAGACCTGTCTCCGGGAGATAAGGTACACACACACACACACACACACACACACACACACACACACACACACACACATTCATATTTAAATCGTTTTACAGGAACAGTGTTACAGATTCTAAACACAAACATCCTCCCTACTTCCCTCTGGCCATCAATCATTCACTTTCTCACTTTCTCAATCATTCTCTTCTTCCTCTCTTTCATTCTTTTCTTCCTCTGCCTCTCTCTCTCTCTCTCTCCCTGTTCCCCTTTCTCACTCTCTCTCCAGCTGAGGATGGAGTACCTCTCGCTCATGCATGCCATTGTGCGCTCCACCGATTACCTGCAGCATCAGCACCGTCTCTCTGACCTGCAGGCAGCGCTGCGGAGGATTCTGGGAGAGGAGGACGACCCCGGCAAGGACGAGAGCTCGGCTCAGGCCAGATACATGGACAAGCTCATAGTGCAGCAGATTTATAAAGAGTTCCCTCAGCTCGGCACAGAATGACGGCTCCGTCCCTAAAGCTGACCGAGTGCACTGCACCGAGGTCCCTTACACACAGGGAGCAGGTGTAGAGTCGAACGTCAGAGAGTACGACATGCACGAGGAATTACTCAACATAAATGCTCGTAGAGACAAAACAAGTGCATTACCATATTTTCCAGATGATCTACACTCTCTGAAATACTTTGTTTCACTTTATTATAGCAGCTTTTTTAACCCAAAAGTCGATCAGTGACATCATTAAGGTCCATAATCTCAATTTAGATGAAAAGATTGTGTAAAATAGCAGCAGCAAACAGCAGCGGTAGTATACACACGTTTAATTAAAAAATAATAATAATATTTGGGTTGGGGGGGTTTTCAGTCATCGTCTGCATCAGTTCCAGCTACACCTGCACCTTTAGACTTTTGGAGGTGGAGCACTAATGCCAAGTGACAACACACTGCAGTGGGGGGGGCGGGGGAGTGGGGGGGTTGGGGGGCGCTTGCTCAAGTTTTCAGATTACAATAAGTCATACTTGAGATGCTGTTCAGATTTATACACAGATTATAACATCTGTATGCACCTTATAGTCTGGGAAATACGGTAATGAGTGCTGGAGGTCAGATTACATTAAACAGATTGTAGCTAACTCATGGACTTCCTCAGGCTTCTTCATCAGCATTAGGGAATAAATCTGATCTAACAACCTGCAGTGGTTTTCCTTGTCCGTGTAGAGCACGCTTCCTCACGCTTCATCACACTTCAACTGAATCTCAGCTTTAATCTCCTGAGCCTTATAAACCTCCTGTGCTGTGTCCTAAACCGAGCTGTTCTGGTGAGCTTCATACTGCAATACTCTTAATGTCCGTGTTTTTCATCCATTCAGTTGATCATTTTTGTTCAGATACATCTCACATCGTCTCAGTCTCTACCGCTCTCCTCTTTTTTTCTGGGTCTTTTAGTTGATTAATTCCATTATTGTAACGTAATGGAGGAGAACTTCTTTGCCTGTCTGTCCAGTATTAAACATTAGATCAGGGGTACCTAGTGAGATCTTTCTGTCAGTATTATAACCCGCACACACTCTTTAACTCGTACACACAGGAACATACAGTATGCCAATGCAGAGAAACACTGAACTCAGAATCCAAGGCGTGATTGAGTGAACACGCTGTGTGTGAGAGATTGTGTGGAAGTGATGAATTGAGTGTGAATGTGTTTCATGTTGCTTTAATGATGTGTTAAAGCTGAGACGATTGTGTTCAGAAGGGAATTAGTAACAAAATGTATTTTCGTAAAAGTTTACAACACTAATAAAGATGCCAGTCATCCTAATGAACATTAATTCACGAGTCAAACGTGTGATTATTGGTTTTTTGTTTGTTTATATATATATATATATATATATATATATATATATATATATATATATATATATATATATATATATATATGTTGATAGTGGCTAATTTAGGCTGGTGGTCAATTTGCTGCCCACCTGAAGGAATGAAAAAATATGAAAATAATTTAACGTTATTAATGTACAGAGGCAGTACAAGACGTTAATAAACGTGTCTTGATTAACTGTAGTTCAGTTATAACAGCGTATTGTGTACTTTGACACCTTAGATTTTTTTTTTTGTCATGTTGGTCGGAGGAATTGGGGGGGGGGGGGAGTGTGGAATCGACTCCCTGAGTCGACTCAGACGGGTTCCCATCACACAGGTTAATCCAAAATGTCTCCTTATTATAAACGTTGTTATTATAAAGGTTTAAACAATTTTTAAAAAAACACTATTTCAAGCCACGTATATAAGGAGTATGAGCTAATTTCGGATTCACGCATGGAATCGATTCCAAACATTTCT
>NC_071275.1:21036474-21081474 GCF_023375685.1 Ictalurus furcatus
TGTAGAGTACGTGTATGGAGTAGGAGTGTAGAGTACGTGTGTGGAGTACGAGTGTGGAGTAGGAGTGTAGAGTACGTGTGTGGAGTAGGAGTGTAGAGTACGTGTGTGGAGTAGGAGTGTAGAGTACAGTGTAGAGTATGAGTGTAGAGTATGTGTGTGGAGTAGGAGTGTAGAGTACGGTGTGGAGTACGAGTGTGGAGTACGAGTGTGGTGTACGTGTGTGGTGTACGAGTGTAGAGTACGTGTGTGGTGTACGAGTGTAGAGTACGAGTGTGGTGTACGAGTGTAGAGGACGTGTGTGGTGTACGAGTGTAGAGTACGTGTGTGGAGTAGGAGTGTAGAGTACGGTGTGGAGTACGAGTGTGGTGTACGAGTGTAGAGTACGAGTGTGGTGTACGAGTGTAGAGTGCGAGTGTGGTGTACGTGTGTGGTGTACGAGTGTGGAGTACGAGTGTGGTGTACGAGTGTAGAGTACGAGTGTGGTGTACGAGTGTAGAGAGCGAGTGTGGTGTACGTGTGTGGTGTACGAGTGTAGAGTACGTGTGTGGTGTACGAGTGTAGAGGACGAGTGTGGTGTACGAGTGTAGAGGACACGTGTGGTGTACGAGTGTAGAGTACGAGTGTGGTGTACGAGTGTAGAGGACGAGTGTAGAGGACGTGTGTGGTGTACGAGTGTAGAGTACGTGTATGGAGTAGGAGTGTGGAGTACGAGTGTGGAGTACGTGTGTGGAGTAGGAGTGTAGAGTACGTGTGTGGAGTACGAGTGTAGAGTACGGTGTGGAGTAGGAGTGTAGAGTACGAGTGTGGTGTACGAGTGTGGAGTAGGAGTGTAGAGTACGGTGTGGAGTACGAGTGTGGAGTACGAGTGTGGAGTACGTGTGTGGAGTAGGAGTGTGGAGTAGGAGTGTGGAGTAGGAGTGTGGAGTAGGAGTGTGGAGTACGAGTGTGGAGTACGAGTGTGGAGTACGAGTGTGGAGTACGAGTGTAGAGTACGGTGTGGAGTAGGAGTGTGGAGTACGAGTGTAGAGTACGAGTGTGGAGTAGGAGTGTGGAGTAGGAGTGTGGAGTAGGAGTGTGGAGTAGGAGTGTGGAGTACGTGTGTGGAGTAGGAGTGTAGAGTACGGTGTGGAGTAGGAGTGTGGAGTAGGAGTGTAGAGTACGGTGTGGAGTAGGAGTGTGGAGTAGGAGTGTGGAGTAGGAGTGTGGAGTAGGAGTGTGGAGTATGAGTGTGGAGTACGTGTGTGGAGTAGGAGTGTGGAGTACGTGTGTGGAGTACGAGTGTGGAGTACGGTGTGGTGTACGAGTGTGGAGTAGGAGTGTAGAGTACGGTGTGGAGTACGAGTGTGGAGTACGAGTGTGGACTACGTGTGTAGAGTACGAGTGTGGAGTAGGAGTGTAGAGTACGGTGTGGAGTAGGAGTGTGGAGTACGTGTGTGGAGTACGTGTGTGGAGTAGGAGTGTGGAGTACGAGTGTAGAGTACGGTGTGGAGTAGGAGTGTGGAGTACGAGTGTAGAGTACGAGTGTGGAGTACGAGTGTGGAGTAGGAGTGTAGAGTACGGTGTGGAGTAGGAGTGTGGAGTAGGAGTGTGGAGTACGAGTGTGGAGTACGTGTGTGGAGTAGGAGTGTAGAGTACGGTGTGGAGTAGGAGTGTGGAGTAGGAGTGTGGAGTAGGAGTGTGGAGTACGAGTGTGGAGTACGTGTGTGGAGTAGGAGTGTAGAGTACGGTGTGGAGTAGGAGTGTGGAGTAGGAGTGTAGAGTACGGTGTGGAGTAGGAGTGTGGAGTACGAGTGTAGAGTACGGTGTAGAGTACGTGTGTGGAGTACGAGTGTGGAGTACGTGTGTGGAGTAGGAGTGTAGAGTACGTGTGTGGAGTACGAGTGTGGAGTAGGAGTGTAGAGTACGTGTGTGGAGTAGGAGTGTGGAGTACGTGTGTGGAGTAGGAGTGTAGAGTACGTGTGTGGAGTAGGAGTGTAGAGTACGTGTGTGGAGTAGGAGTGTAGAGTACAGTGTAGAGTATGAGTGTAGAGTACGTGTGTGGAGTAGGAGTGTAGAGTACGTGTGTGGAGTATGAGTGTAGAGTACGTGTGTGGAGTAGGAGTGTAGAGTACATGTGTGGAGTAGGAGTGTAGAGTACGAGTGTGGTGTACGAGTGTGGAGTAGGAGTGTAGAGTACGTGTTTGGAGTAGGAGTGTAGAGTACGTGTGTGGAGTAGGAGTGTAGAGTACGTGTGTGGAGTATGAGTGTAGAGTACGAGTGTAGAGTACAGTGTGGAGTACGAGTGTAGAGTACGTGTGTGGAGTAGGAGTATAGAGTACGTGTGTGGAGTACGAGTGTAGAGTACAGTGTAGAGTACGAGTGTAGAGTACGTGTGTGGAGTACGAGTGTAGAGTACAGTGTAGAGTACGAGTGTAGAGTACGTGTGTGGAGTACGAGTGTAGAGTACAGTGTAGAGTACGAGTGTAGAGTACAGTGTAGAGTACGAGTGTAGAGTACAGTGTGGTGTACGAGTGTAGAGTAGGAGTGTAGAGTACGGTGTGGAGTACGTGTGTGGTGTACGAGTGTAGAGTACGTGTGTGGTGTACGAGTGTGGAGTAGGAGTGTGGAGTAGGAGTGTGGAGTACGTGTGTGGTGTACGAGTGTGGAGTACGTGTGTGGAGTACGTGTGTAGAGTACGTGTGTGGAGTATGAGTGTAGAGTACAGTGTAGAGTACGAGTGTAGAGTACGTGTGTGGAGTATGAGTGTAGAGTACAGTGTAGAGTACGGTGTGGAGTAGGAGTGTAGAGTACGGTGTGGAGTAGGAGTGTAGAGTACGGTGTGGAGTAGGAGTGTAGAGTATGAGTGTAGAGTACAGTGTAGAGTACGAGTGTAGAGTACGTGTGTGGAGTATGAGTGTAGAGTACAGTGTAGAGTACGTGTGTGGAGTACGAGTGTAGAGTACGTGTGTGGAGTACGAGTGTAGAGTACAGTGTAGAGTACGAGTGTAGAGTACGTGTGTGGAGTATGAGTGTAGAGTACAGTGTAGAGTACGAGTGTAGAGTACAGTGTGGAGTAGGAGTGTAGAGTACGGTGTGGAGTAGGAGTGTAGAGTACAGTGTAGAGTATGAGTGTAGAGTACGTGTGTGGAGTAGGAGTGTAGAGTACGTGTGTGGAGTAGGAGTGTAGAGTACGAGTGTGGAGTACGAGTGTGGAGTAGGAGTGTAGAGTACGAGTGTGGAGTACGAGTGTAGAGTACAGTGTGGAGTAGGAGTGTAGAGTACGTGTGTGGAGTATGAGTGTAGAGTACAGTGTGGAGTAGGAGTGTAGAGTACGTGTGTGGAGTATGAGTGTAGAGTACGGTGTGGAGTAGGAGTGTAGAGTACGTGTGTGGAGTAGGAGTGTAGAGTACGTGTGTGGAGTAGGAGTGTAGAGTACGTGTGTGGAGTAGGAGTGTAGAGTACAGTGTGTGGAGTAGGAGTGTAGAGTACGTGTGTGGAGTAGGAGTGTAGAGTACAGTGTGTGGAGTAGGAGTGTAGAGTACGTGTGTGGAGTAGGAGTGTAGAGTACAGTGTGTGGAGTAGGAGTGTAGAGTACAGTGTGGAGTAGGAGTGTAGAGTACGTGTGTGGAGTATGAGTGTAGAGTACGGTGTGGAGTAGGAGTGTAGAGTACGGTGTGGAGTAGGAGTGTAGAGTACAGTGTGGAGTATGAGTGTAGAGTACGGTGTGGAGTAGGAGTGTAGAGTACAGTGTAGAGTACGAGTGTAGAGTACGTGTGTGGAGTAGGAGTGTAGAGTACGTGTGTGGAGTACGAGTGTAGAGTACAGTGTAGAGTACGAGTGTAGAGTACGTGTGTGGAGTACGAGTGTAGAGTACGTGTGTGGAGTATGAGTGTAGAGTACAGTGTAGAGTACGAGTGTAGAGTACGTGTGTGGAGTATGAGTGTAGAGTACAGTGTAGAGTACGAGTGTAGAGTACGTGTGTGGAGTAGGAGTGTAGAGTACGTGTGTGGAGTACGAGTGTAGAGTACAGTGTGGAGTATGAGTGTAGAGTACAGTGTGGAGTAGGAGTGTAGAGTACAGTGTGGAGTAGGAGTGTAGAGTACGTGTGTGGAGTATGAGTGTAGAGTACAGTGTGGAGTAGGAGTGTAGAGTACAGTGTAGAGTAGGAGTGTAGAGTACGTGTGTGGAGTAGGAGTGTAGAGTACAGTGTGGAGTATGAGTGTAGAGTACAGTGTGGAGTATGAGTGTAGAGTACGGTGTGGAGTAGGAGTGTAGAGTACGGTGTGGAGTAGGAGTGTAGAGTACGTGTGTGGAGTATGAGTGTAGAGTACGGTGTGGAGTATGAGTGTAGAGTACGGTGTGGAGTAGGAGTGTAGAGTACAGTGTGGAGTACGAGTGTAGAGTACAGTGTGGAGTAGGAGTGTGGAGTACGAGTGTAGAGTACAGTGTGGAGTATGAGTGTAGAGTACGGTGTGGAGTAGGAGTGTAGAGTACAGTGTGGAGTACGAGTGTAGAGTACAGTGTGGAGTAGGAGTGTAGAGTACGTGTGTGGTGTACGAGTGTAGAGTACGTGTGTGGAGTATGAGTGTAGAGTACAGTGTGGAGTAGGAGTGTAGAGTACAGTGTGGAGTAGGAGTGTAGAGTACAGTGTGGAGTAGGAGTGTAGAGTACGGTGTGGAGTAGGAGTGTAGAGTACGTGTGTGGAGTATGAGTGTAGAGTACAGTGTGGAGTATGAGTGTAGAGTACAGTGTGGAGTAGGAGTGTAGAGTACAGTGTGGAGTACGACTGTAGAGTACAGTGTGGAGTATGAGTGTAGAGTACAGTGTGGAGTAGGAGTGTAGAGTACGTGTGTGGAGTAGGAGTGTAGAGTACGTGTGTGGAGTATGAGTGTAGAGTACGTGTGTGGAGTAGGAGTGTAGAGTACGGTGTGGAGTAGGAGTGTAGAGTACGTGTGTGGAGTATGAGTGTAGAGTACGGTGTGGAGTAGGAGTGTAGAGTACAGTGTGGAGTAGGAGTGTAGAGTACGTGTGTGGAGTAGGAGTGTAGAGTACAGTGTGGAGTAGGAGTGTAGAGTACAGTGTGGAGTAGGAGTGTAGAGTACAGTGTGGAGTAGGAGTGTAGAGTACAGTGTGGAGTACGAGTGTAGAGTACGTGTGTGGAGTAGGAGTGTAGAGTACAGTGTAGAGTATGAGTGTAGAGTACGTGTGTGGAGTAGGAGTGTAGAGTACGTGTGTGGAGTAGGAGTGTAGAGTACAGTGTGGAGTACGAGTGTAGAGTACGTGTGTGGAGTAGGAGTGTAGAGTACAGTGTGGAGTACGAGTGTAGAGTACGTGTGTGGAGTAGGAGTGTAGAGTACAGTGTGGAGTACGAGTGTAGAGTACGTGTGTGGAGTAGGAGTGTAGAGTACGTGTGTGGAGTACGAGTGTAGAGTACGTGTGTGGAGTAGGAGTGTAGAGTACAGTGTAGAGTATGAGTGTAGAGTACGTGTGTGGAGTAGGAGTGTAGAGTACGGTGTGGAGTAGGAGTGTAGAGTACAGTGTGGAGTACGAGTGTAGAGTACAGTGTGGAGTACGAGTGTAGAGTACAGTGTGGAGTACGAGTGTGGAGTACGTGTGTGGAGTACGAGTGTAGAGTACGTGTGTGGAGTAGGAGTGTAGAGTACGTGTGTGGAGTAGGAGTGTAGAGTACGGTGTGGAGTACGCGTGCGGTGTACATGAGTGATGTACGTATAAGATCTGCAAAGTCCCAAAACTCATATTTTCCCCCAGAGGGAATAACAGCGTGCACTATCAGCACAGTCCCGCCCAAAGGCGGGTGTGAAACCTCTTTGTTTAGCCTTCTGAAAACGGACGAAAGCAGGAATCAGTGGTTACTGTTTATTTATAACGCTGTTCCTGAGCAGTACAACCCAAACTTGTGCACAGCGCAGTTTACGGAGGACAGCTTCCTGAACCTGGGCGAGTACAACGCAGGCTACACACGGCAGGCTACTCCTGAAATCTGGAGCGATTCCCACTCTGCTCAGACAATCTTGTGCCTCTGAATCAGAACCTGGAAGTGTGTTTGAATATTTTATGAAGTACCTGCTACTGACTTTAAATACGGAGTTTTGTGCTGTGGCTCAGTCGTAGACCTCTGCTAACGTGCTGACTAAAGTCTGCTAAGTTGCCTGTTTTATTTTTAAGTGTTTGTATGTTGGTGGTCCGACGGAGACGCTGATTGTAGCTGCTGTTGTGATTGTATGTTGAAACGGTTTAATATCACTCCAATCACAAGAATCCTAGCTTTCCAAATATATATTACATGAGTACCTATGTAAGCTAACGCTAAAGCTAAGGGGCGGTACTTTTCCGACACGCACAAAGCTTTTGGCCAATCACAACGCAACGGGTCAGCTGGCCAATCAGAGCACTCTGGGCTTTTCTGAAGGCGGGGCGTTTCAGGCAGCCTGGGAATACAGGTTCTGCAATAATGTACAGTATTTCACAAATAATCTTTTATTTTTTAACATTAAAAGATGTTAACCTATTTTATTACACCCAATAAACAGCATAATTAAGGCTTAAAAACTTTTAAAAATCATGATATGACCCCTTTAATTTCAGGCCAGTCAGCTGTCTGATGGAGTTACGCAACACCAGCGCGTGGGCGGAGTACCTCAGGGCAGACCGAGCAGGGAAGAGTGAGCGAGTGTGATTACAGACCACGAGTTACACACTTCTGCTCTGTTCCTGAGAAGCTGAAGTGAAGAACAAGTTCACATTGAAACCTTTTACTGGGTTTATAGATAATATATTATTCAACAACCTGCTCCATAATTTGCACACCTGTGTGTGTGTGTGTGTGTGTGTGTGTGTGTGTGAGTGTGAGTGAGTATATATATTTATCTTATATGTAACACTAGATTATTTCTCCACATGTAGAAGACCCTGGATGTTGGAGGATCCGGGAGTTTATATGAAATATAAGTTTACGGTTTATGAAAATGAAGGGGGGGGGGAGGGGGGAGGGGGGTGTCTATACTTTCCTCTGCGCAGGGCCTCTAAATTTGGCCCTAATTTGTGTTTAAAAACAGAAATGTTAGGTTTTGTGCTGTTGCTTTTTCACATTTTTGTTTAATGTTAAAATAAAAAGTGTGAGACTTACAGCATGTACAGTGTGTGTAATGTTAGCTGTGTGTGTGTGTGTGTGTGTGTGTGTGTGTGTGTGTGTGTGTGTGTGTGTGTGTGTCCTCTGCACTGCTGTCGTTATTGATCGTGTTTATTGATGCGTGATGTGACGTGTTTATCGATTTTAAATCTGCTGTGTCTGTTTCCTCTCAGCCTCATTTCTGTGCAGCTCCGCGTTTGTTGTTTATGTTTAAAACTTTGCTCCTATTTATTTATTTGTTTGTTTGTTTGTTTGTTTGTTTGTTTTTACAAAGCACAGCATTTCAGCTTCCAGTAGAGCTTCTAAATTGGATTTTTTATACAGCTGTAATTTCTCCTGTTGTTTTATTCCACTCCAGCTTTGTTTTGTTTATTTTTCCTTAAATTCATGCTGGTGTTTATATTCATTATATTATTATTTTTAAACGGTTTCTCCAGCCTGTAGCACGTTATTTTTGAACTCTTGCTTCAGTGATTTTTTTTTCATTAGTTAAACCTGTTTGTTGCAGCTTTTTATTTAGCACGATATTTTAGTTGGATTCGGATTTTTGTATTTTTTTTTATTGTTCTGATCCCCACTTTTTTCGATTCTATTTTGTTTTCTTTTCTAGCCCTTAAGGGTTTGCGATTGTGAGAGTGGATGATGAGTGTGCCGGTTCCTGCGGGTCTACAGGACCTGCTGAAGGGCTTCACGGTGCAGGTTCTGAAGCGGCAGCCGGAGAACCTTCTGGACTTCGCCGTGGTGTATTTCACTGAGCTGAGAGACCGGCGTGAGGAGAACCCGAGTGCAGGGACGGAGGGCAGATGTGGCCTGAGGAGAGGAGAAGAGTCTGATGGAGATGGCAGAGAACACATGATCACAAGTGATGAAGTGGAGGAGGAGGAGGAGGAAGAGGACTTTCCCGATGATTTCATGTTTAAACGTATGTAGTTCCTGGTGTGGTTCCTGTAAATCCACCTTTAACATGTCATGCTTTACAGGTTCTTCCTGCTTTAACGCACTTAAACCAGCTCCGTCACCCCACTGACTCCGGTGTTAATGAGTGAGGAGATAAACCAGTCTGAACAGGAACTCCGGGTGTAAAGGAGCAGTTTAGACAAAAACATTACAATGAAATAGACATCCACAAAATCCCTTTTACACCAAACGCACTCGATCAGCTAAGAGGAGCTGAACAACAACAATACACTTTGAATGATTTTAATGATTGAGCAGTAATGTGTGATATGAAACACAGTCAATGTATCTTTGTCTCTGGTGTAGCTCCGCCTACCAGCAAGCACAGCCGCAGAGTAGCAGGTGGGTGGATTTCATCATAAAGTGCTGTGTTACACTGATAACTGTCCCCAGGTGTGTGTGTGTGTGTGTGTGTGTGTGTGTGTGTGTGTGTGTGTGTGTGTGTTACACTCACTATATCACTGCATAGTATATAACTGTGTTACATTGTTTATGTTCCCCCAGCACCTGTTACATTTTTACTGCTTCCTGCAGTGTGTTACAGTGATAATGTTCCCCCAGGGCACGGGGTGTGTCTCGACCGGCTCCCCGGTTCAGCAGGAGGTGGATCAGTACGCGGTGTACAGGAGTCGGGGCAGTAGTAAGGACCGTGGCTCATTACACACCGGGACACGGATAACTCAGTTTCCGGCACCACGACTACGTACTCACCTTGTAAAACGTCACCAAAAATTTCAAACATAGAAATATTTCACTTTTACATGCCGTATAAATGTGTTCGCTTAATCACGTGTATTTCTGACATGACATGTCGAGCAGGATCGTAGGCGAGCTAGTGGGCTTAAAAAAAAACAGACAAAAAAAACATTAAACGCTCGAAAGTCATTAGACTCGAACAAACCGTGTTATGGAAGGTCGAATAAAGTTCGAACACGCTCTCGTTTGAGAGAAATCGTTTGAGAGCAAAACAACAACCACGGTAGCTCACGTTTGTAGCCTGGCTGAGAGTTCGTCCCCCGTTTCTCTCGAGCTGAGAGGTTTCAGGAAACATGACATCATTTCCTGTGAGGGCGCATAGTGCACATCGATGCATCGTGGGTTTTTTTTTTAGGGGGCCGACTTTCCGGCGCACTGGAAGGATTTTGCGATTGAGACAACCCTTAAAATGGCCGCCTCCTTGATCAGCACCCGGACTGAACTGGAGCTGGCTGAGACGCACCCCGTGTGTTACACTGCAGTGTGTGTTACAGTGATAATGTTCCCCTCCGGGATGTGTGTTAGACTGTTACTGGATCCTGCATTGTGTGTTACAGTGATAATGTTCCCCCGTATGTGTGTTACACTGATACAGTGCATGTTACAGTGATACCGGTTCCCTTAGAGTGTGTGTTGCCATGATCCCAGTTTCCATGTGTGTGTTACATTGATTATGGTCCCCACAGTGTGTGCTGAGTCCTACAACCCAGACGAGGATGACGATGATGACTCTGAGCCGAAGATCGTTCACCCCAAAACTGCTGAGCAGCGCTCCAGACTACAGGAAGCCTGCAAGGACATACTGCTGTTCAAAACTCTGGAAAAGGCAACACATTTTGTCTGTTAAAGAGACATGAACAATTCTTTCTGCTGCTACAGCTCCACACAACACTCTTTTATTTTCACAATCCTACGCCTCCTGTTTCACCAGCACTGCTGCCTTTTGGTTTAGTTTAGTTTTTTTTTATTTGTAACTGCAGCATGGGTTTCACATCATCCCCAGCTTCACTTCATCTGTCGGCCATCTTTGGCTGCAGAGGTGCGACGATCGCTCGTGGTATTAACCGGATCATCTGAGACCACATGTCTAGGGAATTCTTTTGCAGGAATATCCTACGGAGTAGAGCAGCATTAAGAAAGATATGGTGAACCTCTTTTGGACCCAATGGGTCTATCACAAGCCTCTTTTCTGTCTCGGTTTCAGGAGCAGTTCTCCCAGGTGTTGGACGCCATGTTTGAGGTGCTGGTGAAGCCGAACGAGCACATCATACACCAGGGAGACAATGGAGACAATTTCTACGTCATCGAGAGGTCTAGTGATGACTGATTTAAATATAAACACTGATTTGAAGTTCACTCGGATTTTCAGACTCGACTGCGTGCTGTATCTCTCTGTCTCAGAGGAATGTATGATATCGAGGTGCAGAAGGACGGTGTGAGTCGCTGTGTGGGGAAATACGATAATAAGGGCAGTTTCGGTGAGTTGGCGCTCATGTACAACACTCCACGTGCTGCAACCATCATCGCCGTCCAGCCGGGGGCGCTGTGGGCTCTGGTGATGTCAAAAACTAACTTTCACTAAAAATCTAGACATTTAAGTGAGCAAAAGTGTATTTTTGTTATCTGAATGAGTGAAGTGTAAATAAATAAATGATATGATTATAATGTGTGTGCAGGACAGGGAGACGTTTCACAGGTTGATTGTGAAAAATAACGCCAAGAAGAGGAAAACGTATGAGGCCTTCATCGAGTGTGTGCCTCTTCTGAAATCTCTGGAGGTTGGTGTGGGTTTTGGGTGTGTTCTCTCTCATGGGCTGTTTGTGAGTCATGGCATAATCACTGTATATTACGAATAATTACAATAAATATAATATAAAATAACAAATATATAAAAGACCAAAGCAGAAGGAGAACTCACAATACAAGATTAACACATTTCAGTTGTGCCACTGGAGAGAAATTTTGAAGACATGATGAAAGGATTATGATGTTTGTTTGTTTGTTTGTTTTTCTCCCCAGAAAGCATTTCACTCTTAATTCATTGATGAATAATGTTCCTTCGTGTGTACAGCATGTGTTTGTCCTGTTATTGTTACTGTAAAGTCATCTTAAACCTTACAAAAGAAAATCTCACTGGAAAAGCTGAGAGTATTATTGCGTCATGAAAAAAAGGAGCCAATCAGCATCCAGTATGCAAATGCAGCACATCAAACAGCAGTTTGTCAGGAAGGGGGTGGGGCATGTAGGGTTGAGGTGTTAACACATATTTGCATATTTATAATATGGAAATATGGATTTTCTTACGAGGGGAAGAACGTACTGTATGTGTTACTGTCTATTTTTGTTTGTTTGTTTGTTTGTTTGTTTGGCAGACGCTCCATGTAGGACGTTTTGAGTGACTTTAAAATCACACAGTAATCATGTTTCTTTCTTTATGTGAATACACAGATATCGGAGCGGATGAAGATGGTCGATGTTTTAGGAGCGAAAGCCTTCAAAGACGGAGAACAGATCATCAAACAGGTCAACGCGTGATTCGTCAGGTTTCAGTCTTTACTCCCGAGTGAACATGGAAGCGTTTTAACAGGAAGTGTGTATTCTTGCAACAGGGTGATGCGGCTGATTGTTTCTACATCGTGGAGTCTGGCGTAGTGAAGATCATGATCAAGAGAAAAGTAAATTGTGACACATGAATTAGTGAAAGAACACAATATCTCACAATATCACACTCTTTACCCGGAATTGTTCCCCATGCTAAAGGACGTCCGTTGTGTGTAATGCCTAGTTTGTCCAGTTTAGCAATTAGCTTTTATTTAAAATGTTATTTCTTTGTTGGTGAAGAGAAAACACTGAAATGTGCAACGCCAGAAGGTTCTGCAGGACCAGGGTCGAGAACCTGTGCCATAGTGGATAGTGTGAAATGTAAAACGGACTTTGGTACGTAGCTTAGTCTTTTTTTTTGTCCACAGGCTAAAGCAGGTCGTCTGAGGAGCGAGGATGAGGTCGAGGACGAGGAGGCGGAGGTGGAGGTGGAGGTCTCCCGCTGTGTTCGGGGTCAGTACTTTGGAGAACTGGCACTCGTCACTAACAAACCTCGAGCTGCGTCCGTTTACGCCGTGGGAGAAACTAAGTGTTTAGGTAAGACACACAGGCCGTTTTGGCTGCGTTCCAATACTGTGTTTCATCCTTGGATGTATTAAAGATCCGTCTGATTTCTTCATCGTTGTGAGTAAAAGTAGATACGAGTTCTTTAGACGACATCTCTGTAGGCTTCAGGACCACAGCTTACCCAGAAGGCATTGCTGTCTGACATCCTTTACACGCTGTAGGTTTTTTTCTCTCTGCCTCTCTTTCAGTGATCGACGTCCAGGCGTTCGAGCGTCTGCTGGGTCCCTGTAAGGAGATCATGAAGAGGAACATCGCTTTGTACCAGGAGCAGTTGGTGGCTCTGTTCGGCTCCGGCGAGGATCCGAAACACGGCGCAACTTCGTCTGCGTTCTGATGTTTATCCTCCGGCCTTCTCCACTCGCCCGTAGTTAAATCCGCACGGCCGCATTAAAGAGCCGTTCCTTTCCTCAATTTGACGTTCTTTGGAAAACTGCGAGACGAAGGGTCATGTCGAGTTCATGGTAGACCTTAGGAACACAAATTTCCCAGAAAGCATTGCAATTAGACAGCGTGACGAAGCTAATATACTGCACGTAGAGCTGTGAAAGTGGTTTATTACTCCAAGTGTAAACAAGCAATTAAATACCCAGTATTTCAGAACTATAACGGTGGACTGTCATTCATTTCTTGTATCCAAGATAACATCCTTAATATTAGACACAAATCCGTGTGTTTGCCGTACAATTACAGCTGAAGTAACTCCAAAGGTTCTTCTGAAGTACTCTGGAGTGTTGCGTAATGTGTGGATGAGTTCATCGAGTTCCTCAAGTTCCTCCACTTCCCTCAGAGAGACACCAGCAAAAAAAAGCAGCTGCCCACTTATTGCCCCCCCCAAATCTCTGTCAGTCCCTCCCACTTCCCCATCTGTGACCCTTCAGCATTGATGTCCTGGAGCTCTGCCAGGGTTTTGACCCGAGTACCTCTACACCCAGAGGCATGGCTCAACCAGCTGAGCCACAGAGTCTCACTGACACAACCACTTTTATCACTTTCACTTCCATCTTAACCATGTCAAAATAAAGCACAGATTTGAACCGGTGATCCCCGACACCAAACACCATCACACACTAACCACCGCACGATGGAGGAACTGTAACAGCACCTGTTTATCGGACTTTTGTCTTGAGCTTAGAGCCCAAAGCCACGTTTTGAGGAACAGCGATGTTCACTGCTTCTTTCCTCAATTCTGAGTTACAGGTGAAGATGCCAGACCGACACACTCCAACAAGTCCAAACCCCTAGCTGGTGTCATGAGTTTCTGGAAAGTTCTTCCTTGTTCACGTTGGTCCTTTCGGCTCATCAGTGGGGGTTTTTCTGGACAATTCCACAGTTTACAATATTGCAGTTTGTTAATTTGGTCTGGAGATGATTTGGGATTTGGTGGATGCTGGTTGAGATGTTTGGCTTCACCAGCTCTGTCTGGGTGTTTGAAGAAGCATGGTGGTGAAGATGAAGAGTAAAACATCCTGTAGACATTCTCTGGAATCAGGGTTCACCATCCCAAACCTCAAATGGTTCCACCAAAATCCTCAGCACTCATAGCACCCTAGAGCTGTACCTGGGTTTCAACCCACCAGACAAGAGTCAACCAACTGCGCCACAGAAGCTCACCTGCTCCATCGAGCTTTCATAATTTTTCACTTTCTTCATCTTAAAGTTCTCTAAAGAGCAGAAATGAACCCGTACTCACCGAAATCAGCAGCTACAGTACGAACAGCAGCGAACACAAACAGACGAGCATTAGAAGAGGAACTGGTTCTATTATTGTAGATCCTCCTCTATTGTTTTGGCAACTTCTGAATAACGTCAGTTTTTAGCTGCAAGATCTTCGTTACGTGAACAGCACACTCGGCGTAAATAGTTAACAGAAGCTATTTATCAAATGCAAACCTAAAGACGAAACTGAATTATTTTCTTGACGATTTATTCCTCTTATACCACAGCAATCGGCCCACGAGTACAATTTATATTTATTAAAGAATGCTTTTAAAGGTTTTTAACGATACTTTTTGTCTATTTATAGTTACATTTTATGTTGTGGAACGTCCAGGTTCCTCTGTCAGTAGCTAAATTAAAGCACATCTGTCGAGTCTGTGATTCTTAGGGTCAGTTAATTTTCCTGCCCTTATGCTGCCTTCAGGCGTTCTTCAGAAGTTGGTACTTTACAGATCCGACGCGATGCTCGTTCAGACCTCGTTAACAGAAAAGAAAACACACGCCCTAAGCAGTTTTTTATTGTCCACCTCAATTTTTTTAGTCGCTAAAAAGATCAGTTTATTTTGCGTTACTGCAACAAACTGAAAATAAGTGGGTTATGCGTTAGTTTGTTCTAGTCCAAGCGTACGCTCGTATCTAGTTTTTCTTTTCTGTTTAAGCCATTTAAAAATAAATTTCAGCTCATCAGTGTTCACATGACTTTGAGGGGAAAAAAAGGTTTTGAGAGTTTAGAAGTAGTAAGAACACCGTGGTGGAGAAGATCTCCGCACGTCCGCACTCATCTCAGAAGTACCATATATTCAGACAGGACGTGAAGGCAGCAGTACGCATCTACAAACCTGGTTGCTTCGCAGACGGCAGGAAGTCGGTTTTGTTCGACTCTCTGTAGGAACACCAGACCGTTTCCCTTTAATAACGTGGTCGTGGTTTTTGAATCACGATCACAGTGTGAAATCGGTGGAACATTCTGAAATCTTAACACAGGGCAGGTCATCTGCGTCCTTTTGAGTTAACATAGTGGGTGCCAATATATTTGGAATCACATCAAAATTCATGATAAACATATTAAACTAAGTAAATATTGATGGATGCGTGTTTCTGGACCTTTATTTTATCTTTTTTTTAAACACTTATGCAATAATCAATTAAAAAAACAGAACACAAAGGTATTCCTGTCGTCGTTTCGATTTGGTTAGAGACATTTATTTTACACAATGATTTTCTCACGGGAGATCAATGAACACACAGGATGAAATGAAAGAGTGAGAGAGGGAGAGCGAGAGAAAGAACATGACTGTTATATTCAAGTTTTCTGGATTTTTTTTTTTTTTTTATTTGAGTAAGAAAATTTGAAGTGCCCGCAAAACAAACCCTCGAGAGCTGCCAGCCCAAAGTCTTCAATATTTACATCACAAACATTTACTTCGATGTTCTTTTTCAGCTCGTCTCATCCCTGTGATTTCCAGAGTCAGTTCCATGTTCGGAAATTTTAAAAAAAGAAAAGAAAAAAAAGGGGGGCAACTGGGGTTTAAGCCATTTTCACCGAGGTTTTTTTTTTTTGTTTTTTTTTTAAATATTTAAAATATTTACAGTCCCGCAATCACAAAACTCCAAGAGCCGGCGTTTGAGCCTACGCTAACGTGGATTAGCAGAGTGAGTGACAAAAAGTGACGAAGCAAGGCTGACGAGTCGATCCTTTTGTACATTCCCGACGTTATTTCTCCTGACCGATAAACGGTGTGCAGGATTATTTAAAAAATACATTAGTCTGTTACAACGGTTTGTTTTCTTCAGCTTAAAAAAACCCAGAAGTGAATCATTGAAGGGGGAGAAAGAAAAAAAAAAAAAGAAAAAAAGAAAAAACCCGCATCCACTTTGCGTCACTCATTTTTCTTGTTCTTCAAAACAAAAAAAAGAAAGAAAGAATAACATCCTGATTTCCCAAAGAATTTCCATGAGTTTAAAAAAAAAAACCCCAATAAATACAAATACAGCAGAGAAATGTGAAATGGGAGATAATGTGGAGTGGTGCTGCACACAGACTGATATGTAGGAGGATTCCAAACACCACCGGTTTCTCCTGAGCTCCGAGAACACAAACGTGTCCGTGACATCGAGGCCGATACGAATCCGGGTTTGAACAGACGCGCAGGATCACACCGAGGTGATGACGATCATGAGGTGAGGCGAAATGCTGGAGATCTGGTTGATGAGGTCGGGGGCAAGCCGTGAAAGGTGAGATTCTGAAAACTCGCACGGAGGGAAGATCTGCAACACGTAGGCAGGCTAGAGAGAGAGAGAGAGAGAGAGAGAGAGAGAGAGAGAGAGAGAGAGAGAGATGAGGGGCCACGCACTTCATAAGTCATTACATGTTCTTCAGTGAAACTGATGCGTCTGCTATTTGGTTTAGTGTCTCTCAAATTTAAGATGATGACGGGGAAAGGGGGGAGGGCGTTAAAGCGTGACGTG
Organism: Ictalurus furcatus; assembly: GCF_023375685.1. NCBI lineage: Eukaryota > Metazoa > Chordata > Actinopteri > Siluriformes > Ictaluridae > Ictalurus > Ictalurus furcatus. The sequence goes on from NC_071275.1 coordinate 21,052,670, forward strand.
CACACACCTGATTGGAGCCAGGATTGGGGACATTGATGATGCCTGCAGCCAGTTTGGCCTTCAGGTAGTTAATGAAGGCTGATTTGAGCACTTGTGTCTGCGTCACAACGTCTTCCTGATTTAGACCGCAAGGCATGGCGAGCAGGAGGCAGAATTCACTCTCACCCTACAGACAAGATGGGAAATGTGGTGAGGTACACCCGATGACAGGGTATTAAAAAAAAAAATTCTTAAAAATAAGATATCACATAACCTTTGGCAGATTACTAATATTCTTAAAATCTAAAAAAAAATCTTTAGACAATTTTTGTCTCTGAATATAGAAAACATTTTTGAAGAAGAAGAGGATTTGCTAATAAAAGGAAACTTACGGTCATTCTGCGAGCTACTCCTTCAAGCTGTTGCGTTTCTAATCTCATCCTCTGGACGATACGCAGAGGAGGTCCAGTCTCCGGCACGGGAAGCGAGCGCAGGCCAAGAGATTTGTTTCCACACACAAAATGCAACTGGACAGCAGCAGTTTCATTTTTCAATGCCAGCAAGCCTTGCCACACAATAGGATACCTCTGCTCAAGACAAGAAAGTGGGAAAAAAAAAATTAATTGGCGCATATATATATATATATATATATATATATATATATATATATATATATATATATATATATATATATATTAAAATTGCCTTAATTTAAGTAGTTAATTCTTTTCCCATTCCATAAAAGTTTGTCCTTGTGGCTTACCGTGAGAAGCTGTACCATGTTGATCTGTTGGTGTCCAACATGCTCCACTTGACTTTCAGTCTGAGCCTGGTTGTGGTCAGATTCTTGAGCACCCTTTATTGGACATAAATAAATAAATAAATAAATAAATAACGATTTGTATTAGTGCAAAGTAGATATAACTCGTACAGAGTTAACGTCTCAGTACAAGGTTTCAACTCGCCTGAGATGGAGTGATGTTGCGAGGTGGTTGGCTGATCCCCATAGGTGAATTTTCGGGAAACTGTGAATGCACGGTGCGCAGGTTGGTGTACATGGCCGGATACTCCGAAAAGGGTGGCACGGTCCCTGATGTGATCAGTTGTACTCTATTAGGAGAGGCCATGGCAGGTATTGCGCCACGGATTCCCAGCATTCCATCTTTCCCAGGGGGCGGTGTGGCCCTCTTTATTTCAGACTGCTTCAGGGCATCCTTGTCGGACACTCCTTTCTGCAAAAGGTGCGCCCGTGGAGAGAGCGAGGCCGTAATGCTGGTCGGTGTCGAGGTGGGAGGGACGGCCTCCGCAATATGCCCCTGGTGCAGCTCGGCAGCTGGACGCTCTCCCTGCGGGTGGTATATCAGCATCCGCATGTCTCTTGTTTGCATGTTAAACCGCTCCAGTGGCAGTCCGCTGTGAAGAGCGCCACGGTATTCCGCCGGTATCGACTCTGGTTTGAGTGGAGTCGCCGGTTGCCTTCCAAGCGCTTGATGAAAGCGTCTTGCTGCCTCCTCGTCGCTTGCTTCGTGACCTCTTGCACTGGCCGGGTTGACTTTGAGAACCATTTCTCTGTTACCCACAGCCTGAGGAGACGTGGGGCGCTGCTGACCAGGCGCCCAAGACGAAGCGAGGCCGTCAGAGTGAATTCCGTAGTTCATAACCGACAGCGGAGGCGTGTTGACTCTTACATCTCCCTGAGAAAGGTGACCCATGGAAATGGCCTGGCCCACACGGTGAGGTGACATTCTGCCAAGGCTGCCATGTGTACTATGAGGAGGCATGATGACTGACTGTTCAGAGTGATGCACGCTGGGGACATACTGAGACATGGCGGGTAAACCGGTTGGTAAGACCATAGACACGCCTTTAGGAGATGAAGAGCCAATAGGAGAAGACACTTTGGCAAAGGGAGAATGGGGGTGACCGGATTTTCGCGGCGAGCGGGGTTCCTGTTTGGTCTGAATATGTGAAGGGGCTCTATCCGCAGGCGTACCTGGTATGAATCCTACATGATTGCCACCTGTAGAGGGAAGGTGAGGGCTTATGGCAGGACTTATAGTGGACACCCAAGCAGTTTTCACATTTTCCACATTAAGAGGTTCACTTCCTTCTCCTTTCTTTGGATGCTTCATCAGCATTGTGTATTCCGAGTGATGGAAACTCATCACTTGTGACGGGCCGGGTGCCTGCTGTAATCTTTTTACTACCCCGCTTTGAGCGTACGGGTCTAATTTGTCTGGTCCGGATTCATGCTTAGTAGAAACATTGGTCTGCGACTTCAGGGGATGACCATGGTCCGCTGGTGGTACCGAACCCTTAGGCATATCTCTTTGAGATCCACTGTAAAGTTCCTGTTTGATCTGAGGCATCGTCACCAGCTGCTGAGATTCTATGTCCACTGCACTAGGTGGTGGAATTTGACTGATCTTGGCACTAATCCGTTGTCGTCCCTCAATCTTCTGTCCCGAGTGACTCAGCACTACTACCCCCTCAGAGGTGTTTACCCTGAGCCCAGCAGTGGGGCCTGTGCTCAGGGATGTGCTCTCCACTATATAGCGACCTGCATTCCCACCTTCCTCTCCGACGGGTGGACCGTGATAAACACTACCTTCCTCCATGCTGGTCTGGTACATCTGTTTTGGTGGCTGCTTTTCCACAAATGGGTTAGCCATTGGAAGACTGGGTTTCTCCTCGGATTCAGGGGGGTTGCAAACTCGACTGATGACCGAGGTGGCAGTGGAGGCAATGACGGAAATCACAGATTTCTCGTTAAAGACTTGCTTCGTCTCTGATTGACGAAGTACTGGCTGAGCTGGAATAGAAGATTGCCTGTTTTCATGCAGCGCACTCTTGACATCACTCTCCCTCGTATGCATGCTCCCAGAAGTAGCACTGACCTCTGAGATTGGAATACCTCTTGGTTTTGCAAGAATTTTACGCAGATCACTGGTGTTAACATCGTGGACAAAGGAATCAGACAGCAACGCTGGGTTCTCTAATGGAGTTGCAGGAGTGGCTGAAGGGGAGACTACTGCCATCTCTTTAGGCTGATTCAATCGGTCTGTTGGGGAAACGGAAAGTCTGCTTGGATTTGAAGGTTTCAGGCAAATACTTGTAGGAGAAAGAGAGGGAGATGTACACTCATAAGGATTAGGCTGAGACCTGAGTGATGATGGGCTTTTGCTTGCTGCTGGACTAGACGATTTTGGCAAGTCAGGCTGATCTTTAAGAGCACTCTCAATCACTTTAGGAACTTCAGGGACAACGTTAGCAGTTATATTGCAATCATGCTTCGATAAAGGAGCAATTATAGCAGCAGCAGCAGCTGTGGGCGGCGTCTCTGTGACCGCTGGTACCGCTGCGGATATGGATTCTGAGGACTTGATAGAAAGATTCTCAGGTTCCACTACAACCTCTTTGATGGCTTCCTTTTTGCTTGCAGCAGCCTTTGGCCCTTTGGTTCTCTTCTGGGTTTTTGGTCTTCCTTTACCTCCTTTTCTTGGCGTCCCAGTGTTTGAAGCTTCTTCATGGACAGCGGCCGAGTTGCGGCCTTCAACAACTTTGGCATCCGGGACTAGAGTTTGAATATCCGGGTCTGGACCGCCAACAGTGCCAGTGACTTGGTCTTGTGGCACACTGCAAGACATCTCTTCAGATGTGATGGAATCAATAGCGGCGGCAAGTTCTGTTTCGCTAGCAGGATTAGCAGGCTTGTCTTCCTCACGCCCCTCTACAAGTTCAGACAAAGGGGCTTGAGGCTCGGTTGAGTTCTTGAACTGAAGAGGAGCAGGGTCTTCTGTAAGCTTGGCAATGTTCTCCACAGCTTGTTCGAGCTCCATCTGGTGGGATAACAACGCCTCATGCGGATCCTTGACCTTTGGGGGTGTCGTTACAGACTCTTTAATATTACCATCTTCATCTATGGCCTCCTTCTCAAATCTAGGTTCTAGGATTTGCTCTTTGGGCGACAAACCTGGGACAACCTTTTTAGGGCAGTCGTCATGCCCCGATTCATCCTCACCAGTTTGCAGAATTGTCTTTACCTCGGTCACATCAAGCCTGATTCGGAGGTTTTTGAGAACAAGAGATTTATCCTCAGTCGTTAGTTTTGAACTACAAGTTATTCGAGTAGTTTTTGTTTTCACACTTTTGTCAAAAGGTGACTGCTCCTGAACAGACTCACAGAGTTTATCTTGGCTTCCAGTAGTGCCGTCTGTTTGAGTGATTCTGTCTTTCTCTTGTTTTGTCTCTGAAATGTTTTGTGGTTTTTGCTCCTCCTTTGGCTCATTTGTCACTGAAGGACCGCCATCATGCTGGCCACTGCCATCTTGAGAATCCACATCCATCTCAGCAGGAGTTATAGCGTCGGCTGTTTTATCGATTTTGTCTCCTTTTTTCACTAATCCAGACCCGGTACCTTGATTTGCGGTTTTGTGCAAGTAGGGGGAATGTTTGCCTTTGCCTACTTTGGTGACAGTTTCATTGTTTCCAGTTTCATTGATCTCAAACTCCTTAGTCTCAGGTAATTTCGACCGCTCACTCTTCCCAGCTGAAAAATCCTCTCCTTGGCGCCGATTCTTAGGTGGCCGTCCCCGGCGTGCGGTGTGCAGTACAGGGAGGCTGTCTGGTTCTGGTTGCCCTGAGTCTTTGTCTACACCACGCTTACGTGCTCCACGCGGTGACTCCACATCCTTGCCAGTTTGCGGTGTAGATTCATCTTCTACTGGGGTGGCATAAACAGAACGTACATTTCTACGCCTTGCTCTCACAGGGGGAGCGTTTTGTTCTACACTTTGTTCAGTCTCAGGGCTATGGATGGGTGACTTGCCAGCAGACTTGGCATCCGAAATTGCTTTAGATGACTCCACTCTTGGAGAAGAGGAGCGTTTAAGCTTTTCTCTATCAATACGTTCACTTTTGCGAGTACTTTGTTTATCCGGTGTGCTTGATGGGGTCACAGGGGCTACTGCTGTTGTGGGTGAGGTCTTGCCCTTCTTGTTTCTGGACCTTGGAGGAGGAGAAATTGGTTCCTCCACTGTATAACTGTCCTCAGCTTTTGACTCAGTTTCTTTGGCAGGAGGTGCAGGTTCTACGGTTACAGGCTCTGGTTTCCCTAATCCTCCTTCAGCTTCGTCTACAATCATAGGAGAGGGAGGATTTTGTAATTCAGGGAGCTCAGTTTGTGGCTCAGATTTTGGGTGATAGTTCACTTGAGAGTCAGTGGTCTGCGTCTCGCTACCGGAGCACTGCTCTACATCCCGGTCATTGGTCAATTCCAACTCTTTAGTAGGACTTGTTTTAATTTCATTCACCAAAGGCTTTGAGTCCTGGGTTTCAGATCTATTTGACTCAGGGGGTTCTTGAGGCAGTGGATTTGTCGGGCAGACTAATGGCTGTTCTGACTGTTTTTCTTCTTCTTTCACCGGAAGACCGAGCTGTTTAGGTGAAGATGCTTCTACGTTACAAACGTCCCGCTGTGGTGACGTCTCCTTAGTTGTTACAACAGGCGGCGATTTCTGAGTTTCTTGAACAGGAAGGGCTTGCATGATTTGCACAGGGCTTGACTGAGGGGCTTGTACAGGGCTGACTGGTTTAATCTCAGCTGGCTTCATCTCGGCCGGTTCAACAGCACTGCGTTGCTCTTCCTCCTGTGTCTTTTCACAGACTTGTCCATCAACGCTTTCCTCTTTCTTGGATTCTTGTTGAGTAAGCTCTTTCCCCTTCTGTTGCTGCAGTCTCGTTAACTCTAGAAAGCGATCGTGGAAGAGGACCACTGGTTCAGAATCAGGCTGACCTTCAATCTGGACTTGCTGGTTAGCTGCATTGCCCATACCATGTTCAGGGTCTTCATGCTTTCTTTCAAGATGCTGGAGGCGCCTCGAGTCTTGCTCGAAGATAGAACTGTGGAGAAACCGAGAGGCAAAGAGCTCTCGGCGCTCTTGTTCTTCTGGTTTAGGATCTTCCTTTCGGTCGTCCAGCTTATCCTCAGACTCGCTCCGTATTTTCTTCTTCTTCATGTACCACGAAGGAGTTGGTCGGGGTGTTGATTCTACCTTTTCTGTATCTTTTCTGCTTCTGAAACTGGCAAAATGAGAATCGCTGTCCAGAAAAGACCAGTTGTCTTCCCTTGAAGAGGATAACGACTTTGCACGCTCCAGCAATGCTTTAGTGTCTGGTGTAATTGTCTGGTCAAGTGCAAATGAACAAAACTTGTTCCTTTCCAGCGAGCCGGTTAGTTTGGATTCCGATAATCTGTCTCGGCGTTGCCGTTCAGGAAAGGACATTGACGTTGAGGGCATGGGAGAGTTTGGTTTGTGTTCTCGATCTTCCTCAGAGTCAGAGCGCACCTCACCAGGTTCTAAATCAGGCCAAAGTCTATATTCCAAATATGATCGATTGAGGCGTCTTTTTTCTGAGCTCCTCGAAAAATCAGGCAACAAGTCCTGCTTTAGGCGACTTTCCCAACGCCTCTGCTCATCATGTAGGGCCGAGCTTATCTTGGACACCTGTGAGGTATGGACACGTTTAACTGTTAGCTCCATGTCCTGGTGAGAACTGTCTTCCTGCTTAGGTTGTTCTTTTACTTCTTTCACAGTAATTAGTTGGGGAACATCTGTATATTCTTCCTCTCCATGCTGAGAGGCGTTAAATCTGGGAGAGTTCGTGCTCCACTCGGACTCTTCACTCTTTGGCCGGAAAATTCGGTATACCCGTTCTCTTTTGGTACCGACCTCTATGTCCAAGTGGTCTTGTTTTTTGCTTTTACTCGGCGGAGAGTTATCAGTGACATCCTGTGGTGGCTTGCCAACCTCGTGCACCAAGCTACGGTGCTCGAAATCTTCCGTCTCAACACACTGAGGAGTTTCTGGTTTTCCTGGTTTGTCAGGTTCTTGGAGCTGCTGACGAAGTCTCCGGTTCTGCTCCATTTGCTTCCGATAACTCTGAGAAAGATCTATGTCCAAATACTCTTCCCTGCCTTTGCTGTCTTTCTCTGGGGTCCCGTCATTAGAGAATCGCCTTGACACGCTCGGTCCAGACTGCGCCTTTGAGTCTAAGGACTTCACGTTCGTCTCGGAATGCTCTTCTTGTCGTCCAGATGAGTTTTGGGAATCGGCTCGATGATCCAATTCGTCCCTGAACTGAGATGCCACCCTCTCCGATTTGGGCTTAGGATGTTCTCTCTTCTGTGCCTCTTTTTCTAAAGTTTTCACATCGCCTTCTCCTTCCTTTGAATAAGACGCCACAAAATCTGCAGGTTGAGTAACCCCTGTGCTCTGCTCATCCTCAAGGCGACCTCTCTTCTGTTTTATGGCTTTGCCAGTAGGATCGCCAAACCGCCTTTTTCGTGCCGCAAGCCTTTCAGAATCCCCCAATGAATCTTTCCCTTCGTTTCCAAGTTCTGGTTTGAGGTGTTTCTTTGATCTCCCTTTGTTATCCCGATCCACTGAATCAATTTTAGCACCATCAAGCCTTTCTTTTTGCGACTCCACACGAGACACCGGATCAGAAGGGGAGGGTTCGCCCTCAGCTTTGTGCCTCTGCCTCTCCGAGCCCTCCGCATCTGAACCTTTTGTTTTTCCAGAATTTGAATCCAGGCTGGGCTCCCTGTCCGCTTCGGAGTAAGGTATGCTAGGAGACTGCACTTTCCCCCTCCTCGACTTTGTCTTCTCGCCCTTCTCTCGGTCTGCTTTTTCCTTGCGCTTGCCGCGCTTGCTCTTTTCCGTCCCGCTTGCGCGGTCAGCCTCAGCCTGCTCCACTTCTCTGTCCAGACTCTCCGTTTTATAATCCACTGGAGACTTCTCAGACTTTTCAAACTGAGGAGTAGGTGATAAGGAACTACAGCTTCCACTCCTCTCAGATGAGTGCCTGTACACACGTCGTTCTGCTTCCCTCGAGACGCGGTCAGATGGTGAAGGAGAGGCAGAAGGGGTTATGGGGCGGCGCGGGTGGGATGGGCTCCATCTGCTGCGATCAGCCTCAAAACGTTCGCGTTCTCGCTCGCGTTCCCGCTGAATGTAGCTATACTTTCTGATGTCCTGTTCAAAGGGGTCTCGGTAATCTCTGTATTCACGAGGGTCTTCATGATAGCGTGGGTCATAGTGGTCACCTTGGTAATGGTCTAGTTCCGGATAACGCTCACGGCTCCGAGCGGGATAGTCTCGACGTGGATCATCGGCATAGATTCCTGGCGCCCGAACGTTCTCGTAGTACGCCCTCTCTGCTGAGAATTCATGATATGAAGGTCTTCGTTCATCCCTGGCAATGAAAAAGGGGTGAAGATCAATAAACAGTTAAATAATCTGGCGCAAAAAATCAGCAAAAAAAAAAGAAAGAACAAAAAAGATGAGAAGCATCTTTTGTAAATGGTTACCTTCTGTCAGAGGGGATTTCATAGAAGTCACGCATATCTTGCCCTGATGCCTGCATAGAGCGATAGAATGCCACTTGGCTCTCCTGACTGGCAAAATCAACCTGCAGAGAACAAGCACATACCTAAAGCAACAGGTACAACCAGCAATATCTTTCCACGCTCGAGACTCATCCAAGGCAACGGGGTAACGATCTTCTGTCAATACCTTACCTTAATTTTGTTGCCTCCAATCTTCCAACCTTTGGTCTCTCTTACAGCAGCTTGCGCAAAATCTGTGTTGTTGTATAAAATCAGGGCCATCCCTTTCAGTCTGTCGAACACGACCTATAAAATGCGATAATTAATTAAGCAGCAGAATACACACGAAAATACAAATCAGAACTGCATGCATCGGGTCTCTCAAATACCTTCACCACATGTCCGTAGCGACAGAAGTGCCGTGTAAGGTACTGCTCTGTGATGTTAGAGGACAGACCGTCTAACCACACGCAGGTTGTAGGCATACTCTTCCCAAAACCAAGCTGCAAAAGGAAGACGGATTGGAAAGTTGCGTGAAGGCGCATACGTGTACGATTAAAGACTTCAGTTTACTAGTGTAGCTGGACAAATACCTTGAGTCGGTTGGCACCCAAGTATTCTCCGTCCATTTTCTTAATAGCTTTACACACGCTGGCAATGTCAGAGTATTGCACAAAGGCATACTGAGGGACACCGTTAACCCTTTTAATATCAATATCCTACAAAAAGTAAAAACAGGGGAATGAGATGAGGGCAACGAATAAAACGTTACTGATGTGAGATTGGGGGAAGGGTGTGGCTTCCGTGGGGTGTTAGTAAATATCTTACCACTATTTCTCCAAAGCGCTGAAAAACATCAAGCAGCTGCTGGTAGTTAGTAGTTTTCTCCAGATTTCCAATAAACAAGGTTCTGGTTGCCTTTGGGTGAAACTCGTCAATACGTCCGTCCAACGGCCGAAACTCGTTCTCACTTTCCGTCTCTGTTAGAGCAGACAAACGGTTAAGTGACAAACCCCAAGCTGTAAAACTGCCAAACTCCACAGCCGCAACACTCACCAGGGCCATTCCAAGCGGTCACTTCGATCAGCATACCAAAGAAGAGCTTTCCTTTGGACACGCTGAGAGCTTTCTCCTGGTCTTCTTGCTGTCTGAAGAACACCAAGCCGTATCGCTCCTCCGAGGCTCCGTGGATCTGCACTGAAGTCACTTTCCCATACTTCTTAAACTCGTGGAAAAGTCCATCTTTCAGACTTGTGTCTGGAGAAGAAAACACATCACGTCACTGATCTTGCATTACTGGAGTAAAAACACCCAACACACACACAGTTCTGGAACCGACCTGTGGATCGTACTGGGAGGTTCTGGACCCTGATGCCAAAACTCCTACGCGGTTCATCGCAATCCAGAGACAGCTGAGGAGGAGCTGGGGGTGGGTGAGTGGCTGCAGACTGAACCGAGCGTGCTCGAGACCCCTCACTAGAACTGCTGTTGGAGTCACTGCTGCCAGAGGACGGAGAACAAAAACACCTCCTTAGTACATAGAGACCTACTCACATTAACGAACAAAAGCAAGTTGCTAGCCTATAAACAGATCATCCCAGAACAGTTTCTGACCGAGTACACTTATCCAACATAATCCAACATGTCCATTTCTTCTGCACAGCAATGCACTTAAATTCTCTCTCCAAAACCTCCCTTCTTTTACAGTAGCCTAGGATATACAGCGAGAGGAATGCCAAACCATGGACTGCCTTTACTCTCAAAAAAGGTATTTTCCACAATATTACAGCACTAACCTGAGGTATAAAGCTCGAAAAAAAGACATCATTATACGATTTTGATTCATAAGGCACTAGGTTTGATATTTGTCATATAGAACATCATGCAATACGATTTCGTATCCTACGGTCGATATGTGACCGCCTTTGTTCTAAATTTGCAAACGATGATGTAGAGAAGAACTATTTTAAAAGTATCAGATGTTCAAACATTGCCTTTTAAATCGATGCATCGACCCAAACTGATGAATCGGCCGGTCTTGGATCCTATTTCAAGGAAGAAAACAGTTCGTCAAAATCCACCTACCTGCCACTTCCGGTACTACTGGTGCTGCTGACTGAATCCGAGCTGGACGATCGGCTTCGGGAACGCGAACGCGGACCTCTGCCTGGGGAAACAGGAGCTCTTTTTGGGGAATGGGAGGCTTTGGGGGTCTGTCCCGTGGTCCTTTGTGGAGAAGGGTGCCGTGATTGCGAGGAATGAGAAGATCGACTCCGGCGATGATGGTAAGTCCGATCAACGCGCCGCCCCCTGTCATCACGGTAAGGATCCCGCCGTGCGGAACCAGACAAAGTGAAGGGATCACGAATTCGAGACTCGAAATGAGACTCCGGGGTTTCAAAACCGCCACTAATCGCACTAACTGCAGGGCTGGCCCCGACTCCAGAGGCAAAAATGGCACGGTCTCGGTAATAGTCCGTGTTGTAGTGCCGCGGCCTATCGAAAGTGCCACTGCGTTCATGGTGTCCGTACGGACTGTGCTCGTATGCGCGATCCCGACTGTCTGAACTGCTGCAAGAGGGACAGAAAGAGACGGGAAAGGAAAGAAAAGATTCAAAATCAACTAACAAAAACAACTTGGAAAAAAAAATTCATGCAAAAGTACATCGCTTAACATTCCCAGTGATAACTGGGTCAAACTTCAACACACAGCCAATTATAACTCTCAATTACCACAGCTGCCCAAATCGATTTAAACACATACACACACACACACACACGTAGGATCAAACATCTAGCATGTTTTCTGTGCGTGTAAAAAGGCACAAACGCCTGACCTGATTATGCGAGTGATCATTAGGAAGAAACTCAATAAAATTCTTCCATTGGTTTGAACTAACTACTTTTTAAATTACTCTATAATATACAATAATTACGACTGTTAATACCGTATATTAATGATATATAATAATTACGAGTGTTTATTTGGTCACGAAGTGGAGACCAAGTACACAGACACACCCTAACTAAACCAGACAAGCAGCCGAGACGTGTTCGGCAGGTGAAATTAGCCTTTAAGTTCTACGATGAACCTGTAAACCTAATGTAGCTAACAACTAACAGAATCATACAGCCTCTGGATTAGCATGGAGCGGTAAACGCGTGTGTGCCCGCGGTCCACAGCGGGGTCTCGTCAGTCAGAGGTGTTTAATATTGAACATATGTGTTTTCTAACTCTAGAGAGCCAGCTAGAGCGCGTGGCCTAAAGTCTGAAGTCAGGGCTGTATGTTAGAAGTGATTCGGAAGCTAATATACTTCACTTCTGACTTGAATATAGGTTTACACATCATTCAACTTTGTTATTAAACTAAACAGCATTACTGAGACACAAGGTACGCGTCAGCTACACCACCTCTGCACACAGATTCTAGCTACACAGCTTTCACAAACATCATCTCTCTTGGAAATGCAGTGGATATAAAATCACGTCAGGACTTTTCCCCACCTTTAATGTGAAACTACAAAGTAAAAAACTAAAGCAAAAAAATATTTTTTTACTGTTTAACTAAAGAATATTTTAGGGGAAAGTAGTTTTTTCGTTAAAATAACCTGGTTGCATAAGTGTGCACACCCCTAAACTAATACTTTGTTGAAGCACATTTTGATTTTATTACACCATTCCGTCTTTTGGGGTAACAGTCCATCAGTGTGGCACATCTTGACTTGGCGATATTTTCCAACTCTTTCTTGCAAAAACTTTCTAGATCCGTCAGATTGTGAGGGAATCTCCTGTGCACCGTCCGCTTCAGGTCACCCCACAGATTTTTGTTGGATTCAGGTCTAGGCTCTGGCTAGGTCGTTCAAAAACACTGATTTTCTTTTAGTTAAGCCATTCCTTTGTATATTTGGATGAGTGCTTTGGGTTACTGTCGTACTGAAAGGTGAAATTCCTTTTCATCTTCAGCTTATCAGCAGACACCTGAAGGTTCAGCACTAAAATCGGCTGGTATTTGTAGCCATTCATGATTCCCTCCACCTTGATAAAAGCCCCAGTTCTAGCTGAAGAAAAGCAGTACTAAAGTATAATGCTGCCACCACCATGCTTCATCATGGGGACGGGGTTCTTTTTTTTTTTTTTTGCACCAAACAAACCTTTTATACTTATGCAATTATTATATCTTATAGAATTGGTCTAATCAGACCATAACACATTTTCCCACATGGTTTGTGATTTAGTTGAGCTTGGATGTTTTTTTTTGTGAGAAAGGGCTTCTGTTTAGCCGCTCTACCCCATCGCCCAGACAGATGAAGAATGAGAGATTGTTGTCACATGCAGAGAGTAATCAGTCACCGTTCCTGCAGCTCCTTTAATGTTGCTGTAGATCTCTTGGTAGCCTCCCTGGTAAGTTTGTGTCTTGTCCTTTTGTAAATTTGGAGGGACGTCCTGTGCTCCATTTTCTCCACTTGCTAATAATGGTCTTCACGGTGTTCCATGGTACATCTAATGTTCTGGAAATTCTTTCATACCCCTCTCCTGATAGATTTCTTTCGATGGTGAGATACCGTGCATGCTTTGTCAGCTCTCTGCAGACCGTGGCTTCAGCAGTCAGATGAAACCAAGATGATGTGAAGAAGATACTACAGAAACAGCTGATCTTTATCTAGGGTTAATCAGAATAATTTTATTGACGACAGCTGTATGATTTACTTATGCACCCGGCTTATTGTAACTTTTTTCCTCCCTAAAGAGTTTCTAGTTTTTATACGTTGTACTTTCACATTGAGGGTGGAAAAGGTTCTGTCATCTAGGTTTCATTTTTTTTTACATCACAAAAACCTGCCATTTTAACAGGGGTGTGTAGACTTTTTATATCCATTGTAAAAGCGAATATCAAATAACAAATAATAATAAAACCAACCTGTCTATTCACACGCTAACATTCAACAAGCCAATTCACTAATAACTGAAACCAAGACATTCGACTTTAATTATCTAAATAATAAACTTTATTTATGACACATTTAACAGCTAATAAGGATAATAATGAAGATGGTAACTACGCTACAACGCAACTGAGAGACTCCTTACTAATCTCATCACTTGACACGTAGATCACGCGGTCAGTTTGAACTAGTCTGTTTGGAACTAGTGTACTGGTATCTAAAGTACCTTACACCACATGCACCAATCTACTGTAATTATTTACTTACAATCCATTTAATTTATAGCGAGAAAGGCACTAGATTAGGCGCATAAATAACTAACTCATCTTTAGAAAACTTCACATTTAAGCAGACAAAAACAAGTACCTTTTACTGCAGTTTCATGTTTAAGGTGCACATAAACGTAGAGTTTTATTATTACGATTTCTTTCATTTCATCTCAGTTATTTTACTATTTTTGACGCGCAGACATTGAGGAATCTCTGACGGGCTTTCGTGCTTTCAGTCTTTCCACTCGTGTGTTTCTGCAGTTAATACATCAGATTATCTGACACATCCATATTACATTTGTTATTGTTAATTCAGGTTTGCCCCAAAATAATGATTTTCAGAAAAGTGTATGCTACATCCTAAAAAGGAGCGTGGGGTGGGGGTTAAATATTTGCAGGCAATCTAAAATTGATATATAATTCAAATATATTTCTTTTCAATATGTGGGTAACTGTTTGTTCATTCTAGCTAGTCACATAACTTATTAAACAGCTAGCTAGTCACTGCAGTTGGATTATCCTCCAAGTTCAACTTTTTAATTTGTTAACTTTTCTAAAAAATTTATTTAAAGGCCCTGTAACACACTGTAAAACCACAACTTGAGCTTATTCAGTGATGTCACTCCAACATGGCGGCTCTCACAGTGAAAACTAAGAACAAGAAATAATGTCGTAATGTATGTTTTTTTTTGTTTGGATCAAACTGCTCTTTCATGTCATTTTCTGCACCAGTGATACATCATCACATCCTATATTAATCATTAACCAAACAATTCTTTTTTGTTTTCTAGTTTTTGTAGACAGTTTCACAGGCGGATGTTCTAACGTGGGACGCAGGAACCGAGAGGTCCCCAGTCGAACGTTTTTTTTTAAGGTTTAATTCAAGTTTGATAGGTTTTTGTAAAAATCACCAAGGCTCATTTAGATAAAAGTTTAAGAAATGTTTAAACAGACTCGTGTAAAGTAGAAATCAGGACCTTAAACACACAGAAGATTCATTCAGTAACCTTCGATCTGTAACCGGGTTAGTGACGGTGTTCTTGGGTGTCTACGATACTGCGCTGTAGTGTGTCGAATGTGGTGATCTTACTCGTTATCAAAACGGGTCTGTGAATTCCGACACTAACCTTTTATAATAACGTTGTTTGAATTCGTTTAAATGGAAAATTAACCTGGAGAGATTGAGGTTAAACGTCGACGTAGATGAACTCAGGATTACGTTTACTGGGTGTGTGTGTTCGTGTTTTCTTCTTCTTCTTCTTCATTGCTATTAGTTCTTTGTGAAAATTCATGCTCTCCAAAATACTGAACGGCGCAGTGTTATTACTTAAAACGACACCAGAGGCAAGACTGAAAATAAAATAAAATAAACAAACAGACTTCAGCAGCGAGAAGTGACATTCAGGAGAGTAAAGATGGGAGAAGGACAGAAACTCAAACACAGATAAAGGAAAGAAAGACAGAAGGAAGGGTTAATGACACACACTATCAGCTCAGAAAGAATCCGGGAGGTCTTTCTGACCAAACAGGCAGTGTTTATTTATTTATTTGTTTATTTAAATTCTACAAGCTCTAATGTTAGTGGGAATGTGGAAAAAAAGGGATAAATAAAAAGAGAAGCAATATCTGGGTTAGACAAAGAAAATCACAGAAGGTGCATGAGGCAGGGCAATACCAACCTTTTCAGAGCAGAAATTCAACCTACATATTCCAAACACAATATAGGAGGGCAAATGTGTGAGCCAAAAATAGAGAGGCCAAAAAAAGGTGACTGGGGGGAAAAAAAGAAAAAGGGGGGTAAACTGCATCTTGTTGCCATCACGATAAAAATATCCTCCACGGGGAAGAAAGAAGAATATCCAGACAGGGCCGCGATTCACAACTCTACTGCGAGGGGCTCGAGTCCTCAAAAACTCAAAAAATTATCCTGACAGGACTGAGGAGAATAAAATGAAAGAAAATCCAGGAGTCAGAGTTTGGGAGGAAAAAAATAAACGGTACAGCCGATATCCACGCTCTGGTCAGAAGTAATCCCATCACTGGTCGGTTTCAGGGCCGGATGAAACCGCTTCCTCAAATCACCAAAATGAGGATTTCTGGCGCTGAAAAAAACCCCAAACAAAAACAGTAATCCCAGTCTGTGATCGCAGATTACTTCCATCAAACTTTGGGAATTGGACAGACTCTGGGATATTCCTTTATTTTAAGCCAGTACAGTGTTAGTAAAAATCCTCAGCTGTGTCCGTACTTCTAAAGTCCGCTTGATTAGACTCGGGTACATCCACATTTACACTGAAGTTAAATCCAAACTCGGCTTGCGGTCCAATATCGTATATCCCCAAAAAACTCTCCCTTTTTTTTTAAATTAAAATGCAGGGATAGATCCGTGACTAAAAGATTCTTCGCTTATCCAATCTGGACGTCTTCTGAGCTTCGATCTTCAAGCTCCGGCGTTAGTCCCGTCTTGCATTTATCTCCAGCCCTAACGTTACTAGCGGGTGGAAAAATGATGGGAAATGAAAGCCCTGATAGCGTTAACACGTAACTCCACACGGACCACCGGAAGGTCCGCTCGATCGCCTCACCTGCCGCACGGCTTGGCTTCTCTTCGATCCGACGGCGCGACTTTAAAACTCGTCCTAAATCCAAATCGGTGTGATACACATCCAGGGTTTGCCACAGCACCATGAGAGACAGAGTTAGCACAATGACCAAGATGGAAGATGGAAAAACAAAAACAAACAAACAAACAAAAAAAAAAAAGCTGATTCTTGAGTAGATTTTTGGATGAAGCTACTTGTGTGTGATAAAAAAGGAAAAAAAAAGTAGCAAAACAGAAATAAGAAGAAAAAAAAAACACATCATGTACGTACTTAATCCGTTAATGGCATGGTAAATACTTCCACACAGGTGATCCGAGGAAGTACAGGTAATATCCAACACTCTCGAAGCGGGAGGAAAGGAACGCCTAATATCCAAAACTCACCAGATATCCGCAAATCGAACGTAATATCCAAACTCACCAGGATATTTTCCACATGGGGTAATATCCAGCTCGGAGGAAGGATATGGCTCACACAGTAATCCCAATTATTTGATCAAACACACCTTAGAAATCCACACATTCTTAAAAATGACAAACAAGATTCATACGGATAATTAATCCCAAGAACGACGTCGGGCCTCAGAGCAGAAGGGAATCCCTAGATAATTTAAAAAAAAAAAAAAAAAAAAACCCGTAACGGCCTTTTTGATTTTTTTTTTTTTAACCCAGAAGGAAACCTGAAAGTGTTGGAAAATGGTTTAATTTTTGTATTTTTTTTTGAGACCCCACGGTCCCCCCTGCAGTTCGAAGGGAGACTGCGTCCACTTACCCGTCTAATCTGCGCTCATAGCGTCCCTCTCTGGTGTGTAGAGACACCGGGGGCCCATAAACGGGCCCCACAGCGGCTCTCGAGAAACTCGCAACGTCCCTCGTGTGACTGCTAGACGGCGGGTTGTCGTCCAGACCCCGGACCGAGCTGGGCACAGAACCGGGCTCGTTGTAGTCGGTCCGAAGGTCTCTGTCGCCCATTTTGTTGACTGCGTTGTGCGCCTTCTGGGCGCTTTTAATGTCGACAAAATCCACGAACGCCGCCACGCCGCCTTCTGAACCTCGCTTACGGAGGACTTTAACGCTCTCCACACGACCATACCTGCAGGGGACACACACACACACACACACACACACAGGACAGAGAGAAACACAATCGGAGATATGAGATCATCGTATGCTCTTTAACAGTGGATCATTTTGAGTTAAAAAACATAAAGCATGTTACTCTACACATCTCAATGTTAAACTGTACTCACACAAAAGTTTTTAAAATGATCATTTTAATTTATATTTGTGTTTAGATTTGATTTTGCAGCTACAAACAGGAGCACATGGAGGAAACGTCCTTGTCCTTCCTCCTCACTTCAGCTCTCTCTCTCTCTCACACACACACACACACTTTTATACCCGTTTTCTATTGAACATCTAGTTTTAACACCACGGGTGTGAGATTAACCTCACAGCCATCTCCAGAAGAGTGATTAATAGCTTAAAAACCTCTAAAGAAACTTCTATGAAGGTTTTCGCTGGTCGAGCGTTAGCGTTAACTTTCACTACAAAACAGCTCCGGTTTTAATATAAACCCATTTAAACGCGGGGTCAGGGCAGGTTTTTGACACAAAAACAAAGCCACACGAGTAATCTTAATCCATCCGATGAATCCGGTTTTCCGGGGAATTTCTTCGAAAGCGAGGCGACTAGCCAGCGAATGCTACCGCAACTCGCTCACCACCATGCTAGTCAGCTATCTGAGCTAGCGCGGCTATCCAGGCTAACCTCGCGATGAAATTAGCATGATCTTAATAAGTGTATTTGAAACGACGATCAGTTTTACAACACGCACGAACTTTACAAGTAAACATCAGAATCGTGTGATAAATATGAAAGGAAAAGGCTCGTTAATAACCGCGTAATCCGATTTTTTTTTTTTAATAATAAATCTCCGCGCTAGCTAGCTAACTAGCTAGCTAGCTGATTAGCCAGCTTCAACCACAAGCTAACCGGCTAAATAAACCTCATTAATTTATGAAAACGGCTCCAGTTTGAATTGTGTGCTCTTTTAGATACCGAACATGGTGAAAACGTGAATTTTGCAGTCGTGCGCAGTGTAAACTGTTAGTACGTGTATATGTTTTATTGTTGTTGTTGTTTTTTTCCATAACGCGGGCTACACCGAGGCCCCGAGCGAGCTAACGTTCATTAAAAAAAACAAAAAAAACTCACCGTTTAAAATATTCGACAATTTTTTCTTCTCGAACATGTTCGGGTAAATTTCCCACCCAAAGGTGTCTGGTTTCCCGAACCATCCTGTGTGTCCCCTTCCCTGTTCATGCACATATGCGTTTCCACCGCTGTTTATATAAAATATCTGGGGGGTTTTTATGTATATTTAATCTGACCGTCGGGGGGAAAATCCTCCTTTTCCAAAATGAACGCCGTGAGAAAAAAAAGAGCTCCTTTTGGCTGCTGCGTCTCAACGCGAGCGTGTGAACCCGAGACTGAGCGGGAGCGCGCAAGGCGTGTGAACTCGACCGAACTGGAGCGCGCACGGGAGCGCGCACGTCTCTCGGGTTCGAGTTTTGCCACACGCCACGCGCGCTCCCGCTGACAGAAAATGTCGCTTCGTGTACACAACAGACGACGGACGATCACGTGAGCCGCTGAAATTCCGACATACACGCGCACATTACTCACCCGAGTGTAACGCTCTCACGAGCGCAGGAACATTACAGTATGCATCGGGACTCGAATAAAAAAACGTCACGCGGTGAATTTATTTCAGATTTGAATGAATTCGTGTGCACGAAGCGCTCAGGCACGTGCAGAGAAACGCCGCAAAGCAAACGTGGCTTCAAAATAACGGAATGAAACGTGACCACGTTTTTATCAGATCTGATATAAAGAGCAGTAAACGGTAATCAACGCAGTAAAGTCAACATCTGAAGAGTGAAGTCGAGTCCTTTTGTCATTTTCACATTTACACTGGATGCTTCGAGTCAGACACTGACACTACAAACACTCACACTCACACACACACACACACACACACACACACGGACGGTCGAGATGATGCTGTAATGTAGGAAAGGAAATGAAAACAGTGGACAGTAAAAGTGACAGTAGAGACGAGTATAATAAATAGATAGTACAAAGTAGACCTGAATAGTGAATATCCAGGTGCGCTTTGGTTTGTGTGGTCTGAGGGACACTGCGCAGGTGAATGAGGTTTCTGGTGAGCTCCTGAGCATGGTGGAGGGTCTGCTGCAGGTTTTCTGGAGACTTGTGGACCTGAGGTCTGTTCTGTTCTCGCAGTAAAACCCTGAAGCAGCTTTCATCGCGTTTTTGTCTGAAAAGAGCTCTGTTATAACCTACTACGTTGCTTTCTTTACTGACATACCGACATTTCTTCTTGTTGGAAGTGCAATGTTTGGAAATCTAAAAAAAAAATTACATTTGTGCTGACTCAGTGATGCAGAAGTCATAAAACACTGGACACTATCCAGAGTGACTGACATTTATTTCATTTATACGGCAGTAGAGGGTTGAGGGCCTCGCTCAAGGGCCCGGGCGTGGCAGGTTTTCAGTGCTCCACTGTCTTAACCACTGAGCTCCAACTCAACATTTCATTTGATGGAAAATACAACGAATGCACTTAATCGTGCAGCACCGTTTCATGGATATTCCTGCTGGTAAAGTTCTACTATTCATTATTATTCTGATTATGCACAACAGTATGCACTATATCTTGTAGTTCTATATTTTATTTGATCTCTTTATTTTATACAAGAATTAATCCATCCATCCATTATCCATACCGCTTATACTACACAGGGTCACGGGGAGCCTGGAACCGGTCCCAGGGAACTCGGGGCACATGGCAGGGGACACCCTGGATGGGGTGCCAACCCATCGCAGGGTGCGATCGCACACACATTCACACACTACAGACCATTTGGAAACGCCAATCAGCCTACAGTGCATGTCTTTGGACTGGGGGAGGAAACCAGAGTACTGGGAGGAAACCCCCAAAGCATAATAATAATAATAATAATAATAATAATAATAAGTTGATTTCCCCGTATCCAGACGTCAAGTGAAACTGAAAAATAAAAAAAAGGAAACGGATAAAATAGTCTGGGTGAGAATGAGGTCTGAAGTTGTGAACTTTAGCTTCTAAATGTTTCTGTTAATGTTTCCAGAGGCAGAGTCAGAATCAGAGAGTGTCTCAGAAAGGATCTCAGAGAGATAAAGTAGGATGACGGACAGGTGACGTGTTCTTACATCACGAGCAGGAGTTTGTACTGAAGTTGGGCTGAAACTGAGCCAGTGATACTACTTGTATCGTTCTCTGCTTGAAATATCGCTTTGCTTGTATTTTCTCATTTGTAAGTCGCTTTGGATAAAAGCGTCCGCTAAATGAATAAATGTGAATGTAAATGTATGTAGCTGATACATCTCTTTTCATTTCTCCTTGTTTATAGAGCATTAATACGGGCAGATTTCGATATACAGAGAAAACGTGTGATCATCCACAGATCGATACCATGAACGCGTGATGGACAGAACGGGAACGAGAGCCGGTGGTGATCTGGCAGATTCAGTGCTAGCACAACGCTTCAAATCATCAGCATGACGCTGACGACTGAAATCACAAAGATGTGTCACATGACCTAAAGCTTTAGCATGAAAATAATGAAAATAAAACCGAGGAACTCAAGCACACACAAAAACGGTGGAAATGTGAGACATATCAGTTTATTTTCTTCCATCATTTAGAACAAAAAACACATTTTCATATGATTCAATATCTGCACTAATAATAATAATAATAAAAAAACAGCATGGAATCTTGTTTAATGTGGAATAAATATCTTTGGTGCACGGAATTACGCAAAGAGTGCAAAAAAAAAAAGTGTGATTACACTGGATATGTTTGATATATGTGCTGTCACAGCGTCTATAAAATGAAAAGGAAATGAAGAGACTGGAAGGAGTCTAAATACAAAAATAAGCGAATATTGAAGTAATCGTTGTTTAAAAAAAGGAAAAAGAGAAAAGCATTTTCCCGCAGATTTGCTTTCCCAGTACTGTAGGATTCCTGGTTACAATCTTTATTCCCAACAAAGGAACGTTTTAGCCAAAAATGAAACGTGAATGTTGATCATCCGACACACGTTTGTACGTTACAGAATGCTTCTATGAAGACTCCAGCATGCTAAACCGCTAATGCTAAAATGATTAACTTCCCTGGCTTAATATCAGACTCGTAGCTTCAGTGCAAAAAGAAAAAGGTACGTTTCAGGCAACGATCATGTCTCGGCTGATCCACTGCGTGTGGACTCAAAGTGGCGGTGGGAATTTGGTACGTTCCATCTTTGGCCAAACCGTTGGGTCGAACAAGAGCAGCGAGTTTTAGTCCGTCGTGTAGCACTGTAGCTCTCGTTCATTTCCGAAAGGATCACAGAGTAACGAGTGTCCCAAACGCCGGCGTGCGAGAGAAGGGAAGAGTTCCACTACAATTCATTTTAATGCTAGCGTCGAAAACACCACAGGTAATGCTAGTGTAGCCTGCTAGCTAACGGACCAATTAGCAGTTAGCGCAGGCGTAACACAAACAAACCTGATGTGAATTCGAGGAGACGAGGATTATCAGACAGCAGGTACGATGTGCGACAAAGTCGGTGTTTATTAATCACCATCAACGTCGCATGAACTTCATGGAGAAATCACAAACCGTTTTTTTACTAAACTGTAGCCAGTATTTCAGATATGAGTGAAACGAACCCTCCCGTTCATCAATAATCAATACAGTATAACAGCGAAACGCGTAGGTTTTTATGTCTAAGGTGATTAGCCAAGTAGCTAGTTATAAAGCTTAGCTGAGTTCGTGAACATTTCATTTAGAATCGATCGATTATACGCCAGCCACAAAAAATTCAATCAAACATTCATTTTTTTTCATACAATAGGAAATGGATAAAATAATTAAGCGCAGTTTGAGTTTTCAAAATTTCACAGAGATAGCTAGCTGACTAGCTGACTAGCTAACCAGTTAAATATCTCATTTTGTTCCATATTTGGTGTTTCAGGTGGGGTTTTTTGGCATGTTAAAGCCACATTAAGCTTTTTTCCTCACATTAAATGTATTAGAATTGGAGTTCGAGTGTTTAGGTCCGAGAGCACGAATGCAGAATGACGTAAGGACAAAAACTAGCGCGTGTCCGTGTGTCCTTCAGCGGGATCAGTGCTGGCTCGTCTGGATCAGAGAGAGATGGCAGGGTTTGCACAGGATCTGTCCGTCCAGCGGGTGGCAGCCGTGTTCGTTGGGCTCCGGGGAAAGAAGCACCGCACACAACTGGAGGACAATAAAGAGAAGACCATCTGTGAGAACGAGATACGCTGGTGAACGTCGGTAAAAGAAGACGTGGGCGGGGTCAGGGCATGCACCGGGACCTGTTCACTTTATAACTGAACTTTTATAAACAATATGTCAGCTTTGCCTTTTCCATTTCTCCTGCATACATTTAGGTTTTCTTGCACTGCGTAGTAATGGATGGCAAATGATTTCTGAGTATAAACACATACACACACACACACACACACACACACACACCTCACAGTGGTAGCAGTCCTCGTGAAAAGAGCGTCCGAGACACTCGACCGTGTAACTGTCTGTCCCATCCTCTCTCGGGATTATCAGCTCGCCACACACACTGCACTGCGGCGCGTATTTCCTAAAACACACACACACACACACACACACAAAAAAAACTGGAATCTTTTGACAAGTTGCCCCGGATCGTTTCCTGAACAGTGTGAGAAACACAGACATGCGTAACAGATGTGTGTGTGTGTGTGTGTGTGTGTGTGTGTAGCACACAGAGCTGTTGTGATGTACCTGTAGTAGTCGTGCAGGCAGTACACCTCCCCCACCTCCCCCTGTGCAAAACGCTGCTCTCCGATTGGCTGCCTGCAGGTGGTGCACACGAAGCAGGGCGGGTGATAGGCTCGTTCCAGCGCCCGGATCACGTGATCTTTGATGACCTCGCCGCACGCCCAGCACGGCTCCAGACTGGCCTGAGGGACGACAGTGACCACAACAGGAAGTTAAACGACGAGGAGACGTGGTTTTAGGACGAGGATTTTCCCAAGCTTGTTGTTGCCGTAGTAACAATAACCTGACTCCACCCCCTCTCGAGGCTGGTTAATCTCACGTTCATTTCACTGCGGCAGAGAAGAAACTTCTGTTCGAGCGGATCGATAAAATCAATCCGAGCAGCCGGTGGAGGAATAACGCACACCTCTGTGCTGTGACGATAGGGGTCAAAGGTCAACGAAAGTGAAGGTCAGATGATGGTTTTCAGTGATGTTAAGGATAATGAGGTATTGATTGTGTGATGGTTCAGAGCTGTGTGCATGGACGCAGGGTGTGTGTGTGTGTGTGTGTGTGTGTGTGTGTGTGTGTGTGTGTGAGAGAGAGAGAGAGAGAGAGCTCTGACCTGGTAGCAGTCCTCACACAGAGGGATCCCGGCCTTGTTGTAGTACATTTTCCCGGCGAGAGCAGCGTGACACTGTCGGCACTGGAAGCAGCTGCTGTGGTACGTCCTGTTCAACGCCTCGATCGCCGGCTCGCTCAAGGCCACGGGCTTACGACAGAACCCACACACATCTACACACACACACACACACACACAGGATGATTAAATCACTGTACATGTGAAAAACACATTTATAAAAGGTGTACCTTTTATAAACAAATACATAAAAAGACCAATAAAAAAACCTGCTTTTGTGAAGCGGTGTTAAGGTTCAGAGTTTAAGTTTAAGACATTCAGATATTTATCTATAATAAATCAATAGAAATACCTCACAAAGACATTAATACAGGAATCTATGTGTTATAGATTATATATTTATTTATTTATTTATTTATAAAAAAAAATCCTAAATGTCCCCACAAGGTCAACAATTATATCTCCAATAGAGGTTATGTATTCCTAACATCATGGGGACATTTGGTCTCTCTCTCTCTCTCCCTCTCTCCCTCTCTCTCTCTCTCTCACTCTTTCTCTGTCTATCAATCTGTCAAAGTCACGTCAAAGTCAGAAGGTTGCTATCTGTCTGTCTCTCCATTTCTGTCTCCCATTCCTTCTCTGTCTATTTATCTGTCTCTATATTGCTATATCTCGGTCTCTCTCTCAGTTCATTTGCATTCTCTCTCTCTCTCTGTCTGTCTCTTCTGTGTGTGTGTGTGTGAGTGAGTGAGTGAGTGTGTGTGTGTGTTTGAGCTACCCGGTGTAATCTCCTCTTCAGTGGGAACTCCTGCAGTCGGCTCGTTCTGACTCTGATCAGCAGGAGGCGCTCTCTCCACACACACCTGCACAGGAAAGAACACAGCAGTCTGAGTGTGTAAAGGTGAGAACTGTCCTGAGGAACAGAATAACCATACATCAGATGTCAGTATCGTCACACCGACGTATCGTCACACCTCTAATTCCACTTTCATTGCAATGACGGATAAACGACTGAAACCTGGAAAATCCAAATGTCTTCTTTTCCTCGTTGCAGAACGTGAGCTTGATCATGTCCGTGTGTGAGCGACAGTAAAGTGGAGATTCAGCGCTTCTCCTTTAACATAACTTTCAATTATTATCATTTGAAGGGCATTAAACTGAAAGAATACATCATCTATTGGTGGTTACAGTGCTAATGTTGGACCCGTGTTACTTCACTGTAACGCTGTAATGTTAATAAATCACCACTAAATGAGAGGTTTATTTTTAGTCACTGTCAAATGTTTTTGAGAAAATAAACAACTTACGCGTTACGTCATCATCATCGTATCCAAGACATCGACTATAAACTGATTTAAAAATAAATCGCAATAAACATCACAAAGTTGGGTGTTCGAGCGAGTGTTCAACAAACATGAGTCCAAAGCAGATCAGATACACTGTGGCCCCGCCCCCGTCCACACCTGGCATTAACATCTGTCCTGTGCGATCGGATCAGATGTGATCAGAAAAAATGTCTTGCTCTCGGCCAATCAAAACACACCGTACTGGTCTCAGCCAATCAGAAAGTAGCGTAATAGACTGGTAATAAGAAATAGAAACGCATCCTATATTACTAGCGGATCAGTAACTGATTAATGACTGATTAGTAACTCAGCCAATCAGAACACACGCTACTGCTCTCTGCCATTAGTAACTGATTAATGATGTAACTGTAGAAGTGTGTGTTTCGCCAAATATTTCAGAAAAATCTTAAACTAAGACTTTAAAAGACTTTACATTGTTAAATGACCTGAAACTGCTCTCAGCCAATCAGAACACAGATTTTACAGTCCAGTCACCCAGCACACACAGTTACTGCCCGAGTCTCAACATCATCCTCCTCAGGAGAAACTCGCTCCAGTAAATCACTGCACACCTTTCACATTTTCACATAAATGTGTGTGTGAGAGTGTGTGCAAGTGTGTGTGTGGGTTTAAATACTTTTTTTTTGTTGTATTCCTGAAAGCTACTAAACAACATCCAGAAAATTTTTACAAGTTGTGCAAAGATCAAAGGTCAAACAACAAGAGTAGTGTGTGTGTGTGTGTGTGTGTGTGTGTGTGTGTGTGTGTGTACGTGTCTCACCTCGCGTGTGGAGGCCGGTGGGTTGTGTTTGGGGTCAGACAGAGGGTAGGTGGGTGGTGGAGGCGGTGGAGGGGGCGGGGTTTCAAAGACCCCGGAGTCCAGAGATGCAGGGGGAGGAGGGAGAAACTCTGCAACAAACACCACACAACACACACAAATAAAATACACACACACACACACACACACACACACACACACAATGACATACAGTTGTTTGTCTCTGTCTGTCTGTCTCAGGGAGTTTTTCTTCACCACGGTCTCCTCAGGCTCCTGTCCTTCCTTCCATCCATCCATTACTAACTTCATTTATCTATCTTAAATGAGGACTAATCCATATGTAAATATCTTGTGTGTGTGTGTGTGTGTGCGCGTGTGTGTGTGTGTGTGTGTGGTGTTTTTATGTTTGTACCCTCTGCGCGTTTCTCCTCTCTCTTTCCCGCTCTGTATGGAGTGTGTGTGGTGTCGGGTTTGCTGTTGTGTGTTTTCCGGGTCTCCAGAGGACTGGGCCGGGCCTCGGCGGGAGAGATGGCGTGTGCCGACTCCGCGGCCGAACCGGAGGAGGTGGAGGACTTCCTGTGTGCGGCGGTGGGACTGACGGGGACGGCCGAGTGCTGCGTGATCTGCGGCGTGGGCGTGACCGTGGCTCTGTACGGAGACGCCAGAGTGATGAAGACCGAGGACACCATCCTCTTGGACGGGGCGGTGGACGTCATGGTGCTGAAGGGAGGAACACACACACACACACACACACACACACACACACACACATTATATTGTACATAGTTAATGATTATGACTGGAGAAATCCTCATCCGTCACCGCCGCTGCTGCCGCTGTCATAAACACACTCTGCTCTTTTATTTAAAGTTGTGAAGCTTTTAAAGTTTCCTCAAACAAACACTAACACATGACACACTGCACAAACGCTACACAACAGTAAAAATTGTGGAAATGTGAAATTCGGTCTGTCCTTAAGTCGGTCTGTTTATAGTTGCGTTTATGATCTAGAACATGCTATTCTCACGGCTCAAATTCACGAGGAATAACAAACACGTTTACGCTCAGCTCACCTGCAGAGACGACGTCCTGTCACACTGAACAGCGATCACGGGACACCTGCGACGTTTCACGCTCAGACACAGGGACGGAGCATGTGATGAAGTCGCTTCGTTTTACTTTCACCTGCTGCCTCAGTTTCACACACACACACACACACACACTCACGTTAATAATTACAGGGTGTGAAGTCCATGAATTATTCATGGACTCATGATGAGACGTTCAACGTGTCACATCCTGCCACCTAACCAGTCCAATCAGTTCATCACGCTTTCCAGCTATATGGTAGGGTGAGTGTGTGCGTGTGTGTGCGTGTGCGTGCGTGTGTGTGTGTGTGAGAGAGAAATCGAGCTCAGAGACGAAGGAAACATGATTAAACTCAGGCGGAGAATGTATTTCATTTATCTTCTTTTCCAGAAAACCACATCCGTCTCTTACAGAATAAACATCTTCCTGTATCAGACATTACAGATAAAGCTGGAAGAACGACAACATGGTGACGCTTCACACTCGCACACACACTCGCACACACACTCGCACACACGTTTGTTTGAGTATACAGTACTTATAAGGACCTTCCATTGATATAATTATATTATTAATGCAGCTAATTAATTCTGCACCGAAATCTAACTCTGACCATCGCCTCGGCAACCTTCAGCATTTTTCATTCTGAATTATTTATCTGAAATGAACACCTCCTTGTGGAGACCAAGCAAATGTCCTCACAAGGCAAAAAAACCAATGCTAGATATCCATGTCCTTGTGGGGACATTTGGTCCTTTCCAAGATATAAAAACTAGTACACACACACACACACACACACACACACACACACACACACACACTCAATAACCTGACAGTCCCTCCAGGATTTCACAGTTAAGAAACGAACGCAAGATCAAGGAAACTCCACAGTATCCGGAGGAGCTGTGATTTTTCAAAATTACCGCAGATTTTCCGCGGATCCGGGCCGAGACGCGTCATGTGACATCATCAAAACACGCGTTCAGCCGAAGCGCTCTTCCGTTCACGTGTGTCGAACACGAGTACAGCTAAAAGCTTTCCTTTAGCAACAAACATCGCTGTGGAAGAGCGCGCAGGACGATTTCCTGCGATTGCCATTTTGCAGATTCCACAGTTTTACTCCCCCAGCTGTATCGCAAATTTAAAAAAAAACAAAAACACGCAGCAAAATCACGCGTCACAAGAGACCTGAGTGAGGTCCTGTACGGACCGGATACCGTAGGACTACGAGCGTTTCTTCACTGCTACCAGGGAGCTGATCGCATGCTACACTACGCTTTTTTTACAAATGATTTTTTTGCTGAAGAAAGCGTTCCCGTTGCTGATTGGTCCCCGCGGCACGCGTCGCACTCAGGAGCTTCAGTGTTACTCCGCGGGCTCTTTATCATTTGTTGATTCAGGAACGCTCGCTAGTTTAACTGCACGCTACTACGTCATCATATAAAACTTCTTATATCATATAAGCTAGCTAACATTAGAGTCATCGTGTGCTTCCTCCGAGACACGTCAAGCCAGACACCTGCGTCAACTGCTGCGGCGTAACACCGTCGCTTCGAAGCGCTGTGCGCCTTCTTCCACATACAACTGCTCACAAAAACCCATGACTCTGTGATTGACAGGGGAGACAGAATATGCCCCTCCCACCCAGAGAGCACATAACTGCAGATGTCTAATAGGAACACGGTTCTAGCTCACAAGGCCACGCCCCCAAACCACATACTAGCACTCAAACTGAACCCAACAGATCGTAGCGTACTATTCTGAGTTCCGTGGAGCGCAATTTGGGACGCAGCCCGGGAGTGGGGCTTTTTTGGTTGGGTTTTTCGACAATTGTGTTTGACCAATCAGTGATTTGCACTTTTTCTAGCTCCGCCCACACGATACTGAGAAGCATTCTGAAA
>NC_071275.1:21086474-21108974 GCF_023375685.1 Ictalurus furcatus
ATTGCATCGTTTGCAGATGATAATCTGCTGATGGATAGTCCATTGTATTTATTTTGCACCTGGCATATATATATATATATATATATATATATATATATATATATATATATATATATATATATATATAAGTATTCTTCAGCTAGCAAAGTACCCCATTATTGAGTCGTTGTATTATCATATTAACCACAAAAAACCACCATTTCATCAATGTGCAGGAACATGTAAGCTCCACACAGGACAGCGACGGGACTCGAACCCCGAACCCTGGAGCTGTGATGCAGATGTGCGCCCCTGTTTATAATCCTATATTTATAATTATCCTATAAACCATTTACATTTGAATGTATTTTTTTTTATTTGGTATTAACGAGGACACTTATTTCTGTTTATACCACAACGCTGTTGAATTCTCGATGCTGATTGGCTGACAGACGTCGTCCAGTAATTCTTCAGTAAATGCAGTTCCAGACAGGTCTGGACCGCATTACAGTTCCAGATCACTTCACCGAGTTAACTGAAATAATGGAGTTATCCTGCTGTCCACCACAGCGCACACACACACACACACACACACACACACACACAACTAACAACATGACAGAACATTTCCATTTTACAGAAATACGTAAGTAATAATTAGCGACGGGCCGGTGAATTATCCTAACACCAACGCTACAAGTACTTTATGATTTGCAGAATCATATTGTAGATAAATAAGGAAATAAAATAAAACACAGGGAGCTGAACTCAATTTAAAAAAAAGTTTGATTGTTGACACTGAATTAGAAAAAAAAAAACAATCATAATACTAGACGGAATTATCAGCCCAGTAACATCATTAATATAAGATAAAACGTATAAAATGGATGTAAAATATTATTTATTTTACGATTTTGTCGTGCATGGAGACAAAAAAAGAAACCGTTAAACATTGAAATAAACATTTTTAAAACTATAATATATACTATAGTTTTTAACTATAATACGTTAGTTTGTTTATTTGTTTCTTCTATTAATCCAGGACAACTTTAAGTACACGCTAAACGAGTAACAGCGTCACAATAAATCACAGACAACACCGCGTCTTCAAATGAAGCGTTTTATATCAGATTAAAAAATACAAGGATTCGGGTCGACATGAACATGTTCACGCAGCGCTTAAAGAGATCTCGTCATGAATCTTACAGCATTCGACTTGGGGTCCAGCTGCATCAGTCTTCTGTTCATCAGCCTGCAACGTTCAGTTCATTCAAAAATAATAAATCAGCTCTTTAATGCATCAGGCACAGCGGCAGAGCTGAAGCAGCGTTACACAGAAAACCACAGTGTGTTCCGTCCTTCATGACTTTTATATCATTTCACACCAGTAAATATGTTCTCACACACTCTCTCTCTCTCTCTCACACACACACACACGCACACACACACACACACACGCACACCTGTAGTTTTTAAGACTAACCCGTGAACCCCAGCTGGAATTCCTGAACTCTCCCGACTTCACACAGCCGCGTGTCGTCAGGTCATTTCTGATCCTCATCACTGTTCTGATATCTTCATGTGCAGGAGTCGTGTGTAAATGTGTTTAAATGCTGTGTGTCGTTTTCATATTTCATCTAAAATTCCCCACCAGATTTCTCCTCCACATTTACACGTTTCTCTCTGATTTTCTTCAGGAACACAAATCAGCTGTAAATAAAAAAATAAAATAAAAAAAAGCATGTTCATGGTACTGCTCATTTGCATTTTAACCACGCCCACAAAACACTATAAACTCACAGAGAGAAAACGGTGGAAGAGCGCCCCCTAAATCTTCCAGAAATGCAGTTCAGCCACCGCAGCTCTCTCTCACACACACACACCAATTCCTCCTGCTTTTACAGGGTGCCATTACTTTTACCCTGATTATACTAGGGCTAGGGTTATTTGTCTTAATATTTTATGGATTTGTTTTAGAATCACTTTCTTTCTTTCATTAGTATGACGCGACAGAGTTTCGCAAAACGTTGAGTGAAATAAAAAGAATCTACTTGACAGGAAGTCAGGAGAGGAACGCAGGAAACGGTTCGATCCTCACATTTAACTGGATTTTCATCACCACACTTCTCGTGTAAAAACTCCTGAGAAAGATTTACTAATTAAAGTCTTTGGTATCCGGTGTGAGAAATGAGACCCGGCGTGAGCATCTCGCACCATTACGGTTGCTTTAGTAGTCGATGCTACGTGTCATTTCTCTCACACACTCTCACACACACTCACACACACACACACACACACACACTCACACACACACACACACTCACACACACACTCTCACACACCCTTACACACCCTCACACACACACTCACACACACTCACACACACACTCTCACACACACTCTCACACACACTCTCACACACACTCTCACACACACTCTCACACACACTCTCACACACCTCCATTAATGAATGCACCCACACATCTGAGGGAAATGTGTGTGTGATGATTCTCTTCTAGTTAAATTCTTAGTTTCGGTCGTGAGATAACGTGTGCGCTGTGTCTATCTTTTCCAGTTGCCTAGCAACAGTGTTCTCACAACTTTTCCAAGTTGAATAGCGAGAATATTTTCATGTTTGCGTTCACCTTAAACAGTTACGTCTTTGTACGCCCCCATGAATGTAGAACACAGTATGACATCATCGGCTAGTTTGCATACTCAACCCTAATCCAGTGGAAGTTCTACAGTTCTCTGGAGTCCTCTGGAGTCCTCTGGAGTCCTCTGGAGTTCTCTGGAGTTCTCCGGACGATGAGCAGAAGTTTGGAGAAGTCCAGAGCGCTTTGATTCCAGAGAGAGTTCCAGACCAGCGAGAGGCGACCCCAGAACTCTCCTCAGTCTGTACAGTGAAAGGAAGACCGTGATGCTTTTCCTCAGACATCCACACACGCTTCTGTCCCTGTGTGTGAGACTCCTGAATTCCCCGCGTCAGACCCGAGCGAAGGCGAGGCTGCAGGACCGAGCGGAACCCTGTGATGGAGCGGTGTGGTGAGGAGGATCTCCTCAGAGCGCGTAGTGCTGCAGAGCTTTTTGCCTCATGACGTCCCACAGCAGCATGCTGAGCACAGTGTGAGGCGCCAGGCGCATGAACACGGGACCCATGCCCTTATACAGACCCAGAACCCCCTCTGTGCGGCTCACTTTCACCAGGCAGTCCAGGAACCCGGTGTAGAAGCGACCCTGAGGAGGAGCCCAGAGCAGAACACACTCAGAGTCACACTCAGTAGACAAAAACCTAAGCACAGGACTGAAATCTCCTTTTATTCATCACACACCTTCTTCAACTCGTCCACGGGCTGGTTGTAAAGCCTCGTGCTGATGACGTCGAACGGCGTCATGGTGATTGCCACGGCGACGCCACTAACCATGGCCGCCATCAGAGCGACGAGCCAGCTGTCCGGACTGAACCACTGTGGGAGAGATTCGAAGCGGGGAAAGGTTAACGCAGACTCCTGCTGTGAAATGTTACCTGAACAGATGTGTGTGTGTGTGTGTGTGTGTGTGTGTGTGTGTGTGTGTGTTCTCACCTGTGTGTGTGTAAGCCACTGTTTGGCTGAGCTGAAGGTGGCGAGCTGGGCCGCTGAGCCCACCATGACCCTGGGCACGGCGCCGTTCACGCCCCGCCACAGACCCACCACGCCCTCACGCCTGTATATGGTAGCAAAGGCGCTGGAGATTCCCTGACAACGATCACACTCCGTCAACAACAAAACAAACAACCCTAGCTGTTCAGTAAGGCCAAAACTATCGCCATGCTACAAAAGGAGGAGTCAGTGTGTGTGTGTGTGTGTGTGTGTGTGTGTGTGTTAAACCGTACACATGCTAAAATGTGATGCTTTTGCTGTGGTGTGTTAGTGTAATCTGCAGCCTGGATGTTTTGTGTCTCCTCTCTCTTTACTGAAGAGGTAAACGTTCAGGTAATACGTGGTGCTCACTTCTCTCTCTGTGAGCAGTTTCACACCAACGCAGTTAATCAGCTGCACTTTTTATCCGTGACTCTGTGTGTGTGTGTGTGTGTGTGTGTGTAATTAACACACCAATCACTAATCACACTATAATGTGTTCAAAGGGTCTTCCTGTTCAATCTCTCTTGGTTTCTGAAGTGAAACAGTTCGACTGACCTTATAATACTGCGTGGAGAGAAAACACACTCAGCAGCAACACGTATCACATGTCTGATAACCATCTCTCTCTCTCTCTCTCTCACACACACTCGCACACACTCACACACACACACACACACACACACACACAGCCTATTCAGCGCTTTTTATCAGTCCTGCTCTATGGAAACTCTGAGATTAGACCTCACCTAAAAATATGTTTGATCAAAGACCAGCTGCAGATTTGGTGCTCACCGTATGTGTGTGTGTGTGTGTGTGTGTGTGTGTGTGTGTGTGTGTGTGTGCGTGTGTGTGCGTGCGTGAGCGTGTGTGTAAAGTTCTTCTGCTGTTGTTGCTTGGCAAATCTGCCACACCTCTGTTTGCTGATCTGTGATTGGCTGCAGCTGCTGATCAGCAGGAGATGTGTGAAGGTGCCCGGTTGTGGAATCGTGCACATACACACACACACACATTTACACACACACATGCACACACACACACTCGCACGTACACAATTTCCACAGTGCAGTTGAGGGTCACTGTGATGAAGCAATGTCACGATGACGCACACAGTGACACTGTTCAGACTTGTGTAAATTTAGAGCTGTGTGAGAGATCACACACGCACACCCACGCGCACACACGCGCACACTCACACACTCATCTGAAGTAAAGCAACACTGTGAAATCCCTGACCTGATCCACAGCACACTGGGAAAATGCCCTGTACTGTCCACACACTAGAGCACAACAGCGATGATGGACGATCTGCACCGATTCTTTTCTACACTTGTTGGTCTTCTGGCGCTCAGTAGATGGAAGAAGACTTAATGTGTGTGTTACATTGTGTCTCATCCCTGTGCACATTCTCTTCAGGTCTGTTAGTCCTGATGTTAATCAACAGTGTAACAAGCATATCTGTCTGGTGCATCGGGTGAATCGGGTGAATCGGGTGAATCGAATCTCAGAGTCGATTCACATAAGAAAGAAAAAAAAAAGAAAAAAAAGAGTTAAGTTAGGGCGCTGGAGGACGTGACTCACCTGGTGGTTGTGCTGGTGCCCCACAGCGATGGCCTCCACAGTCTGCGCCTGCAGGTGTGTCTTTATCTGCGCAGACACAAACACACACCTTCATACGACTAAAACACTTACGATAGTTGGTCTAGTTATTGCTCTACTTTCTGTACCAGCACCACCTACAGGTCATAGGTGAAAACACACTGTGTGAATGGTGTAAGGAAGCGAGAAACAAGGCTGGGGCTGAGTTTGTTCTCGCCCAGGCTGTAGATTCACGCAGCCAATCAAGTCAGGTGATCCCCACGCCCCCGCCCCCCGGGTTTCGCGCACATCTGTTGCACATGGGTAGCCGCACATGAGACACGACGGTGTGTAGACTGCGTTCTCGCTTGATTTTTCAGGGGAAACCGAAGCTAGAAAACTAGAATTGTGAATTTTTTTTAATATGTTTGCGTAACCGTTTTATATATATAATAAAACCTTGTGTGATAAAGCTCAATCATGGTTTCATAATCGTAACACAGCCTTACAGATAAGTGGTAGACCACTCCCGTTCAATAACCTGACCAGCAGTGTGTGTGTGTGTGTGTGTGTTGCAGTGTTTAACACTCTGCTTTGTCACCGCTCGTGGTGGTGGCAATTCATTCTTTCCCTCTCTGCCCTTTTCCACCCCCCCGTATTGTCTTTAAAGGTGTGACTGTGTGTGTTTTCCATGGCGTTGACCTCTCCTTCCCTCCTTCCCTCCTTCCACTCAGGTGTAAATAACACACAGCTTACTGCTAATAATCTGCACACCAACACATACGTCCTGTATTTCCTGTGTGCACAATAATCGAGGAAGAAGTGTATACAGTATATCTAGGGATGGTATATTTACTGGCCGAAAGGGGCGGAGCCACTGGAGTGCACTGCAGATTGACGTTAGTGTCGTTAGTGATTATACAGATTAAACATCTGTATAATCAACCACGGTGTGTACAGAAAAGATGCACAGGCCGCAGAAAACGTATGTACAGTTCACGATATGAGAGGATGGAGGTTTTTCAGATTTAGCGACAGGGCTAACCACATTAACCTCTGAGCCATCTGCAGAGTGTACAGTGTGACAGCGGGTCATGATGGGGGAGGACGGTTTTACACAACGAGAGATTTTTCTTCCCCCTCAGGCATCAGCAGTTTGTCCCAGTGTTGGGAAACTTCCCAGTACAGAACCTCTGTTACAAAGTGCACGTTAAATCAGCACAAAATGTCGCAAATGCAGCAAAAGAAAAGACTTTATCTTTGCACTGGAGCGTCAAGCCTAATGTCGCTAACAGGTAAAGTATTTCTTTGCTGCATTTGCGACATTTTGTGCTGATTTAACGTGCACTTTGTAACAGAGGTTCTGTACTGGGAACCTTATGTGGCGTCTCCTCTGTGGGATTTGTAGAAGAGCTCAGCGTCTCTAACAGACGATCTATAAACTCGGCCAAACGGACAAAGTCTCAATCGTTAGAGCTCATTAACAACCACATCAACAATCACTTGGTACCTCAGCACACTCCTGGCCTAAAGACCGGAGGCGGAGCTTGTAGTTTATAAGTGCTGTTAGCGCACATGTCTCGTTTGGGGCGAGTGTGTGATGATTCAGACATGCCGTTTGTGTGATGCTAAACTGGAGGCTATACACTTCCATTATATGTTAGTTACATTATATACAGTGCTGTGAAAAAGTATTTCATCCTTCATTTCTTTCAGCATTTTTTTTTGTGTACATCTTGTACTAAATAGTTTTAGATCTCGCAACGAAAAACATAAAACATGTTTTTTTTATCAAAGCAACAAAAAGTGATCCAACACCCATCACCCATGAGAAAAACTAAGTGCCCCCTTAAACTTAAAATCTGCTTGTGCCACCTTTAGCAGCAATAACTGCAAACAAACGCTTCCGATAACTGGAGATCAGACTTTCACTTACTTCTAGGACTAGGATTTACTCCTACGCTTTGGATCGTCGTCTTGCTGCAGAATCCAGTTGCGCTTGAGTTTTAACTTAAGGACTGAAGACCGGACATTCTCCTTTAGGATTTTCTGCTAGAGAGCAGAATTCATGTTTCCCTCAATTACTGCAAGTTGCCCAGACGCTGAAGCAGCAGAGCATCCCCACACCATCACACTTCCTCCACCATGCTTGACCGTAGGTATGATGATCTTTTTGTGGAATTCTGTGTTTGGTTTATGCCAGATGTAACGGGACCCCTGTCTTCTGAACAGTTCCACTTTCACCTCATCAGTTCACAGAACATTCTCCCAAACGGTTTGAGGATCATCAAGGTGTGTTTTGGTAAAATTCAGACGAGTCTTAATGATCTTCTGGGTTAGCAGTGGTTTTCACCTCGCCACTCTTCCATGGACGCCATTTTCCCCCAGTGTCTTTCTGATAGTGGAGTCATGAACAGTGACCTTTTTTGATGCAGGACAGGCCTGTAGGTCCTTTGATGTTGTCCTTGTGTCTTTTCTGACTTCCTGGATGAGTCGTCGCTGTGCTCTTGGAGGAATTTCGGAAGGTCGGACACTTCTGGGAAGGTTCACTGCTGTGCCGAGTTTTTCCATTTGGAGATAACGGATCTCACTGCAGTTCTTTGGAGTCCCAGAGCCTCTGAAATAGCTTTGTAACCCTTCCCAGACTGATGTACTTCAATCACCTTCTTCCTCATCATTTCTGGAGTTTCTTTCAGCTTTGCCGTAGTGTGTTACTGAGTAAGATCTTTGAACCAACTCCATGCTGCTGAAAAAGTTCTATGTAAGTGTAGATGTGATTGAACAGGGTTTGCAGTAATCGGGTCTGGTTGTGTCTCGTCCAGCTGAACCCCGTTATTAATGCAGTTTCCTAGACGTGGGGAAGTAGTAACTATGGGGGCAAATACATTTTCACACAGGCCCAGTAGGTATTGGTTAAGTTTTTTTGATTCAATAAATAATATTACCATTTAAAAACTATTGTGTGTTTACTCAGGTTTCCTTTGTTTTATCTTTTTTTGTTTGATTTTGTTTTAACTTCTGAAAAACAAAGTATGCGATATACACAAAAACCGAAGGAATCAGGCAGATACCTTTTTCACAGCACTGTACAAGTGACAAGGCTTTAAAATTGTCCAAACTAAGGACCTGATCTTTGCACAGATATGTTGACGTGCTGGAGATAACAATATCACGTGTTAAATATTGTGACATAATGCGTTATTGATTATTGAGACATACACAGCAGGACAGGACACTAAACTATCTGACCGGTCTCAATGCATTTCAATATCCTTAATCTGCACCGGTCTGATAAATGAAACCCTGTAAGCAGTTTTTAAAACCCCAGTGAACTCACCAGGTAAGCAGGAGAGGCAATGAAGGCCCCTAAAGCCCCAGCAGCCGCCCCCGATGCCACGTTTCCCCCCGGGACGTCGCTGATCCCTGAGACCTGTGTGTAGGAGTAGAAGCTGAGCCGGACTCCGTTCATGAGAGCCTGGTAGAGCAGTCCGGCGGCGAGGCCCTTCTGCAGGCCGCGCAGGCCGTCGGTGCGTCCCACCAGCCAGAGAGCCTGCAGCACCCCTCGGTAGTGCTGATGGTACGAGCCACGCGCCTGTAGCTCCCCCTGCAGCTGCAGACGAGTCTTCACCACCTCCAGCGGGTTGGTAAACAGACAGGCGCCGCAGCAGGCCAGAGAACCCAGAGTGAAGTCCAGCGGCGGCCAAAGCGCCCGGGGACGGTTACCTGGCCTCGAAGGAGTACGAGGTAGAGGAGGAATGGAGCTCTGGGTGATGAACGCTGTGACTGGGGGGCGGTTGATGAGTTGTGGATCTGCCATCGCGCCCATGATGATGATGGCGGTGATGGATCGTCCAGCTTAAACAGTTAGACGGTTCCTGAGGAGTTTGTGTACAACATGTACCAGCACAGTGTTACGCCACCAGTCCTGCAGTGTTTGCTCACCTGTAAACTTAAACACCTGAAATTACAAACCGGTCACATGCCAGCTTCGCTTTTCATCACTGAGGAGCAGGAATGACGTCATGCCTCAGATACACAGAAACTTCTCCAGTGAAGAAACACCAGGGAGCCGAAACTCCATCCTCTGGGACTCTGAGAAACTTGTTTTGATCTCAGGAACAATTCTGTAACAAAGATCAAAGCGTGAAAATGAACTCAAGATGCAAAGAAGGGGACTGAAAGTGTGTGTGCATTAAAGTGTGTAATTAAACTGTTACAGAGTAATGAAAGAAAGCAATATCTTTGTAAATATTATTCATTACATCGCTAAGAAATTATCACTGCTTTCTCTTTCATGCCTTTAAAAAAAAAAATCTGTATGAACTTGTTTTAACTTTAATAATAATTCATTCTGAATGTGTCCTAAACTGCAAGCCTGTCCTGCATGGCAATACTTTCCTAACTGGCCCAGAAAACACCACTTTAAATAAATAAATAAATCAATCAATCAATCAAAAGCTCGAACTTCTTCTTTAGAAGTTAAACCTATTTATCATTTTAATGATCCTCTAATAATTCGTGTATGCTGCTCACATAATCATTTAGACCAACTTACCCTCTGGGTCTCTCCCTCTCCGCCTGATTCTTTCTCTCTCTCCGCCTGATTCTTTCTCTCTCTCCGCCTGATTCTTTCTCTCTCTCTCTCTCTCGCTCTCTCTCTCTCCGCCTGATTCTCTCTCTCTCCCTCTCTGCCTGGGTCTCTCCCTCGTTCTGACAGCAGCGCTGTAAACATGCCTCATGAAAAGCTACAGCACTAGCCCCGCCCCGCTCTCCCTCTCAGCGAATCACATACCGTGAATCTGTCCATACCCGAGCTTCCAGCCAATCAGATTCCGCATTCCACCTTTTCAAGGATTCAATGCCAAGTACATGAATGTTTCCGGCCCGAACCTGCATACTACACAAACCGCATAATACATATCTTGTTTAGTTTTGTTTTGTTTTGTTCGCTTCTCACACTTTATCTCGTTATTATGGGGAACTGATTAATACGCTATATTCAGTCCATGG
Source organism: Ictalurus furcatus (assembly GCF_023375685.1). Taxonomy (NCBI): domain Eukaryota; kingdom Metazoa; phylum Chordata; class Actinopteri; order Siluriformes; family Ictaluridae; genus Ictalurus; species Ictalurus furcatus. The sequence continues at coordinate 21,096,662 of NC_071275.1, forward strand.
TGTCATGTTTTAATTCAACAGCTCATAAACACTCTGTAGAGTTAAATCTGTTGTAAATGAGTCCACTTGACGTCATCGTTGTTTTTCATTCACATAGCTACAGGGAAAGGACGCGGCTAGCAAGTTGGCTAGTCTGTTAGCCGTTAGCTAGCTAATGTAAATAAACATAAATACGAGCATAAACTTTACACAGGTTATGTAGGTTAATGAAATTGTTTTTAATCAATTTTAAAAACAAAAACGTAAACATCAAAATTCATGAACTTCGTTGTAACTCATCCTGCTAGTTTGCGGACTTTGACAAAATGGCGGCCTGTTTTAGTGAATTCATAATAATATTTATTTTTATTTATTTATTTATTTTAAATGTATAATCTATACATACAGGTGTACTGCTTCATATATTAAGCTTTTTTATGATCAGACTATATTAAATGAATTGTCTGAATTGGACATAATAGACGCTTAAGCCTGAAGCTCATTCTATATAGCTTAAGTAGTGTCCTGTGTATAAAACAGAATAAAATAATAAAACCTTTCTACAGTTCATATTATTATTATTATTATTATTATTATTATTATTATTATTATTATATAATTTTATTTGACAGGACTAGCTGCATCTGAATATGTCATACAAAATGGGTCACTTATTACACTTAAAGCTGCTAGTTGAAAAAATAACCTATTTAAAATATTTTACTACATTACTGTTGAGAAATTCTTAACATGAAGCAATCAAATATAGATTTTGCATGGTTTACAGAGAACATACTGCAGCTCCAGGTTCAGGGCCAAAAGCTAAAAGAAGGTTTAACATGGACCTTTAAAATGGACCCCGGTCTGTGGAGTGAGTGCTGCATGAACTCAGCCTGGACGTTTCGGCTAGAAAGAACACCAAATATCTAATTACCTCTTCTTTTATTCACCTGTTGTTACAGTGCAAGTCTGCATTTATTTACAGGGCTTGAATACAAAGAAACTGACAATTAAATTGTTCTACCTTCAAAAAAAAATGTAGTAGCTGTATTATCATCATCAACTACAAGTCGGATTAGGATCAGCTCATTTTACCTGAAAACACCTTTTCTTTATAAAGTGTCTTCAGTAATGTGGTTCATGTTAACTAAAGTAGTGCGGTGAAGAAGATCAAAATTAAGGAATAACTTTTAACGCAAGAGTTAAATCTAATCACGAATTTTAAAAACGAAGTGTTAATCTGGATAAAGGGCAGCGGGAGCTCAGTAGTTAAAATGTTGGACGACTGATCAGAATTGTGAGTTCACATCCCCGCAATGCCAAGCTGCCACTGTGGGGCCCTTAAGCAAGGCCCTTCACCCTCAACTGCTCAAATCTATATACGAGATAAATGGCGTCTGACAAATGCCATAAATGTAAATGTCGAAACACAATATTTTATGCACTTAAATAAAATAAGCATATTTAAATAATAATTAATTATTATTAATAAATAATTATTTAATAGGCATAAATAAATATTGGGCATATCCATGCAAACATGTTCCAGAAAGCACACGTCACATCCACAAGGCTGAGTGTTTTCCTGGAGAGCTTTATTTCTCCTGCATAAACAAAACAATATATAAACCTTCCAGCAGTCCTACCTCTTTTCCCAGCAGTGCATGCAGATCTCCTTACGTGTGTGTGTGTGTGTGTGTGCGGTTCCAGTCATACACTGTGTCAGAGTGCATGCTGTGTGTAAGTATAGCCTGAAAGTCACTCGGCACATTAACAGAAAGTATTTACCCTTCTTTTCCCAGTGGCTCATAAACACATCCGTCACTTCGCAAACATCTGAACGTTACTAAACGACACACGAACATGCTTATGATAACCTACTGCACTCGGTAATTAGACCTCCTGTATGTAACACAACGCCACCGTGTCACTGGGTTAACGAGCACTAATGTAGCTGGTCTTGTATTCAGCTCCAGGTCTGGATGAACTTCCAGCTTTGTTTTTCTCTCTAGATTCCCTCACAACCAAGAATAGTAGAACATTAATGCAGAAACATCTCATGTCTCTTTTGGTTTGAGTGTGTGTGTGTGTGTACACGTTTTGGCCGTCCCCTTCACGATTACACACACCGTCCTTTTATTATTAGCATGCAGGGGTACTGTAAAGGGAGAAGGCCTTAAATGATTCAAAGAGGCGCCTGGAACCCACCAGATCATACTGCAGGAACACATTTCTCCTCCTCAGTGTGATGACCATGTAAGAGAAACAGCACAGGTGGACAGTGTGAGGATGAGGAGGAGGTGAAACATGACATGAAATTAATCGGTTAATGTCCTGGGACACAACATAAAAAAAAAAAGATTCAGAAAGGTTCATTGATGTGTCGATTCATTAAAAAATAAGCCCACCCAGAGTGTATTCCCACCTCACATCTAGCATTCCCAGGATAGACCCCGGATCCACCGGCACACTGACCTGGATGCAGTGACTACTGAAGATAAGACATTATAAAGACTTTATTGTTTGATTTTGTATCGGGTTACACTGCAACAGGACCCTCCCTTTCCCACCCCGTCCCGTCCCAAACATCAATCACCACACACACGCATTCATTCACAGACACATGCAGTGACACACATCGTCTCCATCTTGCTCATATTTTAAATGTAAACAATGCAGGCAGGAAGTGAGATATAAAAGCAAGGTAGTCAGCAGCGTTCCTCCGTTTCCCGGGCTCCTTCATTTGCAACGAGACGCTATCGCAGGAAAGGGAGGAACAGTCCCTTCAGTTTATAATCTCCCACACACACACACACACACACACACACACACACACACACACACACAGTGGGAGAGAAGGTCAGGAAAAGCAATCACACAACAACAGTTCTTCATTAAGTCTCCTTTATATGTGTCAAAATTGATTTCTCAGGAGAGACGAGGAATTAGTGTTGGGAATGTGACACACGAGTGGTTCCAGTCTCTTCCTAAAAGGCAGGTCTGATGATGTCAGTGTCCAGGTCAGAATGTGGGTAAATTTCCAACCTGACCATCCCAAATTGCACGCACGGTCCTCCCGGCGCTCTCTCATTACCTTTTAGCACGTACGAAATACAAGGCATTGGTTTTGGGGTAGTACTTGACGTTCTGTTTTTTGTCCATGAGCCCGCCGAAGATGATGAGCTCTCCTCTGCCCTGCACCACCGTGTGCAGGCTCGTCTCCGGCGGTCCAGTGACGGCACTGCTGCCAAAGACGCGCCACGCCACGACACCGGAGGTTTTGGCCCGTGAAACGTCCAGCACGTACATCTGCATGGGCTTGCAGCTGAGCGCCTGGTACAGCGGCTTCCCCACGTTCAGGCTCTGCGGGGGCACCGAGTGGCCCAGGCGACGCGCAATCGGAGGGATCGAGTGTCCATCAACCTGCGGCGGGCTTGATGAGGCGGGGCTGGAGCTAGGGGCGGGGTTAGAGGAAGACGAGGACGAGGAAGGAGACGATGATGCGAGGGATTTAACGGCTTCCAGGCCTCTGCGGAGCGCGGCAGGAGAAACAGCACCTGGCGGAGTGTGAATGCCATTTGTGCTTGGCTGATCCAGAGAGGGTGGGGCCACTGATGATGCCGAAGAGGGTGGAGACTCCCATCCATAATCTGTTGGTAAATGGGCGTGGCCATGTGGGTGGGAGGGACTAGTATGAGGGGAAGGGGAAGAGCCGTTAAGCAAAGGCGGGCTGTCTGGAGCCTGCGATGGAGACGGCTGCTGTGAAGAGGAGGGACTTCCTTCTCTGGCTCCGCCCCTAACCGTCGCCGGGCGTGGCCGGAGAGTTCCCCAGCGTCCGTTGACGCATGGAGCCTCCTCCACGTTGCCAAGGACGACGCCGGAGCGCACAGGAGACTGTGATCGCAGAGGGGGGGTGTCCGGGCCGAGCGGAGGGGGTGTGGCGCTGATGGGGGAAGGGCGGGAGTTCAGACTCGGGCTCAAAGGAGCCCGGCCAGACGGAGCCTGCGAGAAAACGACCACACACTCACCCACCTGCAGAGAGAGAGAGAGAGAGAGAGAGAGAGAGAGAGAGAGAGAGAGAGGTCAGATCAGTTTTTAAATTATTTAGACTGAATAGATTCATACACTATCTCTCACACACACACACACACACACCTTGCAGGCCGGGTGGCACCAGAGTTCAGGAGCGCAGTGTTCCTCGTTCTCTACTCGCAATTGCTGCCATGACCAGGTGGGGGCACCCATGTGCAACAACCAGGCGTCTTTCAGCAGCTGCAACACACACAAGTTTATTAGAGAGGAAAATCAAACAACTGAGGGGTTTAACACAGACAGTTATCAGACCTAGGTAAAATCAGACCCGGGTAAAATTGTTATGGTTGATTATGAAGACGTCAGAACTGAACTCACAGCGTTCGGGCCGCCGCAGCCCCCCAGGATGAGCAGCGTCTCGCCGTCTATCACAATCTGAGAGAGAGAAAACAAGACGTCACTGGCATCGTTATTCCCTCTAGCTCGGTTTCTTATTCCCATCAGAACCCTGAACATAAACAGGAGGAACAGGTACAGTGTCCCCGCACACGTGACCTGCACGCGTGAGTGTGAGAGGAGGAGAGACTCACCTGACTCTGGCCTCCGCGGGGGTGAGGAGCAGAGCCAGTGATGGTGGGTTTGGACCAGGACCACTGCTCAAGATCCAGAACCCACACCTCATTACTCCTGAAATAAACACACACACAACAAATCAACAATCCAGACCGAGGCGCTAATCCTCTTGTACTAACATCCAAAACACACACACACACACACACACACACACACACACACACACACACACACAGGTACGTACATCTGTCGAGCTCCGAGAGAGCCACCGAACACCACCATTGTGTTATTAATGACAGAGGAGGAGTGACCAGCCATGGGTGGAGGACCGTGAGTCGTCACGATACAGTTCCACCTGAGAGACAGACAGAGAGACAGACAGACAGAGATACACATCAACAGTTGGTTATTTTTTCTATAACAGCCAAGAGTTTTATTGCTCTTACACCACAGCAATTTGCAGCTTGTCATGTTAGCGAGAAACCACAAAGAACCGTAAACTCCTCTGTCCTGAAGATGTCAGAAAACTTCAAGTTTCAGCTTTCCCTCTGACTGTTACAAAGCGCTGACACTGGAGACTCCTTCCTTACTTGCTACATAAACGTCTCCTTACTTCACCAGATCAACGACGTTTATGTGGGACGTCACCTAAAGTAGACGTTCCTGTGAATGAGCTGTTGCTATAGTTAATTTTATATAAACCTGCGCTACCGTCAGAGCTGCTGTCATAGAAAACTAAATCAACACGTTTATCAATCACCGACCAATCACTATGCGGAACTCAACGGCGCTGTGGTGTGACTTGTGACAAGCGACACGGAACGTTAGATGTGACGACGGATCTTCTCTGCTCACCAGTTTTTGGAAGGAGAGTAGGTGTGTATCTCGTCGAAGAAGCGCTCGGGTTGGTGCAGAGGGTACGGGCTGGGGCGGGTCCAGCCTCCGAACAGCACCAGCAGATCCTTAAACATCACCAGCGTGGCGCCGGCTTTGGGAGATGGGTACGAGCCTGGACACAGAACAGCCAAAAACAGCTCTCATACACGCGAGTGTGTGTGTGTCACTCTAGTAGTCAGGGTTAACAGTAGGGAAAGTGTGTGTATGTGTGTGAGACATTTTGAAGAGCAGTGTAGCAGTCTGTGTGTGTGTGTACCTGAAGCGAGCGGCCGTATCCACTCCTTGCTGTTCAGGTCGAGTCTCCACAAGTCGTTAAATGCTGCGTTACAGCTGCTCTGTGTGCAGCCGCCAAACACGTACATCGACTGGTTTGAGTCATAGTAACACGCACCTTTAAAAAACACACACACACACACATTAACACCTAGCAGTGTTGCACAAAACTAGTGGTTTTCAGCCTGTGGGTCGCCCCCTGTGGTTGATGCTGGTACTGCTGGCGGAGTCAATTTATCTGACCTGTAAAATAATCTCTAAATATTATCTAATGAGCCAAATTTAAATATCAGAACTTAAATATCGTTACTGTATTTAACTGAAGAGAGATTTAGGACAGTGTGAGGAGTCAGTCCTGTTGTGGGAACTTTTGTTGTAAAATGTCAGGAAGATACCGTAAAACCTCCAAATGTTTATTAGCATGTTTCTGTTAATATTTATATAATTACACCTACAGTCCGAGGTGTTAAGTGTCCTTCACTGACACACTCACTCACACACACACGCGAATTCAATAATAATTAATGAGGAAGGGCTGACGTTTGACCCGAAGTCACTGTAAGACCAGGACGAGATGATTACCACCAGATCATCCAGAGGTTCATGTGTGAACAGAATCTTACACGCTCCTGAGAGAGAGGACGTTGTGATGGTGAGTATTTATCCTACGCAGTGACGGCACTTTTTAGGCAGACAATTTAAAAGGAGTACCACAAAGTGTTCTAAGCAGAACGCTTGTTTTCTTCTTCATCTCGGGAACCTGTCACGAGTTTAACGTTTGGCCTCTTGATACTCGGTACACTCGGTTCCTTAAGGGTTCGCTGCATAAGTGAGGGTTCTTAGCTTCAAGAGGTTCTACCCTGAGTTCTGATCGTGAAACACTTCGGTATAAGGTTCTATACAGAACCGTTAAGAACCAGAGATGAGCGTATGAATACAACGCCCCAGGTTTAGAGCACGGAAACATTATTAAAAAATGAAACACTTCTTGAGCCGACATCAATCTGTGAACTGATTTAAAAACGTAATCGGACACTGCTGAGACTCAAACGCCGGTCATTTATTTGATGAAATTAGTTTCTTCTCATTTAACAGATTTATGGGTTCTCGTTAATTCAAGGATTAAATCTATGACACTGAGAGAAGGATAAAGACTGAAACTCTGAAACACTCAGCATCCTGTTACAGCACACGTATGAAGTGTAAAGTGTGTGTGTGTGTGTGTGTGTGTGTGTGTGTGTGTACTGACTGTGGGAAAAGCGTTGTGTGATGGGGGTTCCGGGATACGGGTAGGTGCGACTCTCCCACTGGATGTTCCCTTCCTGAACGGCCCTCAGGAAACCATGGTAACACTGATACGCTACACCTGGACACATCAAAGCACACGCCGACACTTTCAGGACTTCTAAAGAGATCATTAACACCTTTAATTAACACGTCTGAGACTTCACACACACACAGCATGACACTTATAACCTCTAACACACTGTCTCTCTCTCTACCTGTCTGTCTGTCTCTCTTTGCTCCTACCTCTGTCTCTCTCTTGATCTGTTTGTCTTTTTTTCCCTTTAACTCTCTCTCTTTCTGTTTCTCCCATGTTCTCCTTATCTGTGTCCCACTCTCTGCGTGCATCTCTCTCTTTCCCTCTCCCTGCTTGTCTCTCTCTCTCGCTCTATCTCTCACCTTTAATGAGGCGGTACCACTGTTTGCACACCAGGGCGGCGGTCTTGTGCTCCTGATATGGCGAGAGGAAGGACAGTATGTACTCCAGCACCTCCTCCGGCAGCTCGCCCATGGCTCTCTGGCAGCTTTTCCCAGGATGCTTCACGCATCCTGTCGTCTCCGTCTTGGTCGCAGCGGTCTGGTTGTTGACGTGACCCCCCGGCGAAGCGGTGCCGGCGTCCTCTGTGTCCATGGCAACGAAGCCGGCGTCCTCGCCGTCAGAGGAGCGAGACATGCTGCCTGCAGGGGCAGAGAGGAAATGGAGTGACGCCTCGGTTATAAAACTGCCACGGAATCGTCTAATTTTTAAGAACGATTTATTTCACACGACTTGCGAGCAGCAGACATCAGAATCTATTTCATCTAGTTTTACATCAAGTTCAACAAAACAAAACTGATCTCTGTTCCCGAGTAAAGTTTTTTCAGATCATGTCTGAACAAAACCACTTCAGACTTTCCATGTCATGCCAAAGTGCTTTAAAAACAGCCACAGAACATGATCAGTAGGCATGCACACGTCAGTATCTACACCCATTTCCCTTTTTCTGTACCGGGATGATGTGGCAGCTGTTCTCTCACCTCACACAGCTGCAGGAATTTCAGTCCATCATCTTCCAGAACAATCCCCCGTCACTTCTGCCATTTCCGCTATGTTAAACTCTGTTCAGCTTTCTTACTGCTCTGCTGCTCCTGAAACTCCCTCACTGATCAAAATCCTGTTCTTTCTACCACAGGAACCTGCTGCAGAACAAAAACTACACGGTTCCTCAATCTTCTGCACGTCTCACTGCCAGAGCTCAGCTCGCTTGTTTCTATTGTAGGCTAACTGAATAAGCTAGCTAGCTAACGGTGATGTCCTGGAAGAACAGGACAACAGAACGCGAGTCTTGAACCCGTGTTCATAAAAATGTCTGATTCTAGTCATCTTCGTTTAATCCGATGTCTTGTGAGACGCTGTATCAGATAAAGTGCGGTGTAGAATAGTATAAACGCGTTTAACTCGCTAATCTGCCGGTGCTAGCCTGGCGCTAATGGAGCGGCTAACTCAGACAGCGAGCTAGCTAACTTCACACATTTTCACCCCATAAGTTGTGCTTGGACTCTTGTCTAATCTAAGTCATGTTTTGTTTTGCTTTGTTTTGCTTTGTTTTGTTTTTTTGTTACCGGCGTGTGTGTCCTCCCTTTTCCGTCCTGTTGTGTCCTCTGATCGCTGCCGTGTGATGACTCCCTTTTATCAGCTCCTGCTGCTGTTCTCCAGACTCCAAACATCCGCCATCTTCCTCCCTACAGCAGCATCTTACGCACGGACGCGGGAGCGCGCACGTAACGCCGTCCTCCCTGACGCACGGCGCTGGGCGCGTTCTGGATGATGCGCGTGCTCGTGCTCTGCACACTGGGGCAGTTTTGTTGTTGTTGTAGAGTTTCCATTTTGTCTCAGCTTTCTTGACATGAAGAACTCTCCAGCACATCATACATTTCTGGAATCCGCAAGGTGTTGACCATCTGCATGCGAAGGAAAAGAAACGTCTCTATCATACTCCAAAGAAGCAAAATGGTCAAAACTGCCCTAAAACCATTTTAATTATATGCCAACTTCCTGTTTGATGCTGACCACACCCTTATATGACCACATCTTATATGATGTCAGATGAGTTAAGTCGTGTTACTTCTATCAGTTAGTTCCACTGCAAGGGTTTAGTGACATAAGTTTAGACTTTTACTTACTGTTCTTGTTGTTGTTTTTCACTGTTATTAATTCGTATCAGTTCACATTTAATAAACCTTAAACCTTCTTAGTTAAAACTGTTTAAAGACAGAGCTGTCTGTTCATGTGATCTCTCTGTGGGTTTGCTCTGGGTTCTTCAGTTTTCCCCCACGTCCCAATAACATGCCAGTAGATGAATAGGCTGAGATAAATTGCCGTAAGTGTGATAAAGTGTGTGAATGTGTGTGCATGGTGTCCTGTGATGGGAGGGTTTTACTATTCAGGGTTTTTTCCCCCTGTCTTACGCCCAGTGATTCGGGAAGGGCTCCGAATCCACCAAGGCCCTGACCAGGATAAAGCGCTTACTCTGAGTGAGTGTGAGCATGACTAAATCTGTGACATACACATTAGTGTAAATATTTCATAGAACTGTAAAGTAAGTGTAAATAATATCACATATGTTTGTAATCTGTACGTATGCATGAATTTGCATGAATCTGTTTGGGGATTTATTTTTGTTTTTGTCTTTGCTTATAGAGTATGTTTTGTTTTATCTACCTATTTATTTATTTATTTTAAATTACATCATTACCATTGTTATTTTTTGTTTTCTTGCACCATTTTAATGCTTTGGCTACAATTCAAGTAAAAAAAAAAAGCAGCTTTGAGTATTTATTGCTGAAGTAACCTTATTAAGACACTCATTCTGTTTATTTCCCTAAACTACGTTAGAATTTTTTGCTCTTGTAACATGCATAATAACACTGTAATGAAATATCATAATAAATAATTACACTGTAATTAAACATTACAAGAGATTACTGTATATTTGTATGCAAATAAAAGAAAATGTGATTTTTAAATAATAACAAAAGTACCAAATTTTAGCTTGGTGAAGAATTTATAATAGTAATTTACTGGAAATCTTAGTATTTATGAATAGAGAAAGTACAAGAGCTGACAACTGGAAGCAAAATTATTTCTCAAATTATATGAAGTAGATTTAAGTAAATCCCGTTAGTCATTCACTCATTTTACACTGATAATAAAATATATTTTTAGATAATTAATTACTTTTATATCATGAGCTCTTTTTTTAAAAGTTGCACTGCCACTCTGAGCCGCCAGATGGCACACGTGGTGCTGCTGCCCCTAGCGGCTCCCTCTGTCATTACAATTCACCAAAAATAAAAGTATGCGAAAGAGTCGTGCAGGATTCTTCTTGACTTGTTAGCCTGTGTGGCTAGATAGCTAGTAGCTAACTAATCATGGAGGATGAAGACGTGTCCGATAACTGGGAAGAAGCTGCGGACAGCGGAGTAAGACACTTAATTTAGAAGAATATATTTCGCTTACAGCGATATTATCTCCATTAGCTTGTTGTGTAGAGGCTCACAGGCCTTAATGCTTGCTAACTGTCATAACAACTAACTGTTGTTAGCATCTGTTGCTTAGCCGACTAGCTTGGGTTTAGTACTCTTCAGAGCCTATATAGATCTGCTATAAAATGCGACCGTAAACCAACGCGTTAGTTGTGGTTAGTTGTGGATATTTTCTTGTCTTTAATACATATTTATGCCTTTTGTGTTCATTGTGTCATACGCTAGCTGGCGGTTTGAGCTAACTGGCTAATGAAAGTGTAACTGGGAGTACCCGGGTCCTAAAGGGAGTCGAATGACTTGTGTTCTGTCTGCAGGAAATCGAGAGGCGACTCGAAGCGAAGCTGAAAATCAGTCAGAAATCTGAGTAAGGAGCTCTCTTTCACATGTTCACCACTTTAAAAACAAGAGGCTTATTGTACTGTAATAAAGAACAGAGGTTTGTGACTGTCGTCGAGCCATTCGCTCTTTTTGAACGACTCTTTGAAACGAACGAAAGGAATCGATTCGCAGGCATGAACGAATCAAAACAAAAATTCGGCACATATATATATATATTTACACACAGACACACACGTTAAAATAAATACAACTTTAAAAAATAATGCTTTGAGTCACATTTCGGTCTGTGGGTTTAAAGCAAATCATATCTACGATTTAAGACAGAACTTTTTTTTTTTAACGAAACACACCGTAAATATCCAAACTGTTCACTTCTGTACTTCACTTTCAGCTGTGCACATGACCTTATTCTGCTGTCTGGATAAAGCTTCAGCTCTGTTCTGTATTTTATCAGAAGCATACCTGTGAAGACGGGCGTGGTGATTCAGGACGAGTCCCTGCCCGCGGCTCCGCCTCCTCAGATCCGTATCCTGAAGCGCCCGCCCAGTAACGGCGTCCTAACCGCACAGGGCGCGAGCGCTCGACCCGCTCAGCAACCCAAATCTCTGAAACAGAGAGAGGCCGAGTACGCCGAGGCCAGGAGGAGGATTCTGGGTAGCGCCAGTGCTGAGGAACCGGCGCGGGAAAGAGAAGACTCGGACAGGTGAGGCATGAAGACGTGCCACACTTTCAGTTGTTTGTCCTTCGATCGACGTTGAGTTACTGGATGTTACCCTGTAGATAGTTTAGTTAAACTTTTGTCTTTAATTATGTTACAGTATTATCATAGTAGTGGATTTCCGTGTAGTCGTATCTGGTTTAATTGTGCATCGCTGCAGCTTTACAGGCTCTTGGTGTGAGACTGTCTTACTTTAATATTACAGTTTATCATCTCTAGAATTTTTTTATTTCGCCTCGACAGGCCGTTCTCGTAGCGTATAATGAACGCGGACCTTTCTCAGCCGCTCCGGCAACGGACGCACCTGGGAAAACCTATCAGTGTGGCTTATTGCTGATAACCGATAGTCCCTGCAATCGGTTATCGGTGCTGATTAATTAGCAAAACCCATCACTCGGTCGACCTCTAAACACAACTCTGGCTTTTTTACTAATGCTTTGGTCCTGTTTTTAAGATGATGATGATGATATCTATTTCTTTTCTCTTTTCAGATCGGCGTCAGAATCTCTTCAGTTGAACAGTAACATTATTCGGCAACCCCGGGGGCCGGACGGCACGGCAGGGTTCCGCCTCAGCAGAGAGAGAGAGACACTGAGCACTGAGGACTAAATGAGTCACTTCGGTCAGGATCTCTTGTCCGCCTCCTCCTTTCTGTCTGGGAGGGAGGACGTAACGACCGTGTGATCGCTGTCT
>NC_071275.1:21113974-21131474 GCF_023375685.1 Ictalurus furcatus
TGTTATGACGTGACGTGACGTTCCTGTCCGATTCCTCCATCCGTCTGCTCAGAAATAAACTTTATTCTGGAGTATTATCCTTCTGTCACAGGCGTGCTTTATTTTATGTGCATCATTAACCATATTTGAGTAGTCTTGCACATTCATACGCTATACAGCTAAAAGTATGTGCACCCCGACCATTACACTCGTATAACCATGTGCAAAAAAATAAGTATACGCTATGGAAATTGTTGGGTGTTTTTTAAACAAATTTGGATATGCAAACAGTGGATGCCTATGAGTCTGGCAAGGGGTTAAAAAAGATCTCCAAATTATTTGAAATACATCGTTCCACTATAAGGAAAATCATCTACAAAAGGCACAGATTTATAACAACTGCTAATTAGTCCAGGACTGACCGTCCCAGCAAATTCAACCCAAGAGCAGACCATCTGATGCAAAAAGAAGTCTCCATGAACCCCAGTATTTCATCACAGGACCTGCTAGTAAGTCTTGTAACTCTTGGTGTCAAAGTGCATGCTTCTACGATAAAAAAGAGGTTTGCAAATTTGACCTGCATGGAGTGTCGTGCCAGGAAAAAGCCTTTGTAATGTAAAAAGTATATTCGAGCAAGACTACAGATTTCCAATGAGCATATAGGTAAGGACCAGACCTTTTGGAATAATGTGCTCTGGACAGACGAATCAAAGATAGAGTTGTTTGGTCACAGTAACAGCAGACATGTTTGGCGCAGTCCAAAAACAGATTTTCAGGAGAAGCACCTCATACCAACTGTGAAGCACGGTGGTGGAAATGTTATGGTTTGGGGTTGCTTCACTGCCTCAGGGACTGGACATCTTGCATTCAACTATGAATTCTGCATCATATCAAAGAGTGCTTGAAGATAATGTGAGGCCGTCTGTCCGAAAGTTGAACTTGGACATTTCAACATAATAATGATACTAAGAACACTCGCAAATCGTCAAAGGAATGGCTCAAAAGGAAGAAATGGAGGGTTATGGAAAGGCCTAGTCAAAGCCCGGATTTGAATCCCGTTAAAATGTTCTGGGGGGATTTGAAACAGGCAGAACATGTAAGAAAACCCTCAAACAGCTTGCAGCTGAAAGGCTATTGCATGAAACAATGGTAAAAAGCACTATATAAGTGAAGACCATTTACAGTTCTACTCAACAGTCATTGAGTCTGTCCTCTGCTCTTCAATAACAGTCTGGTTTGGTTCAACTATGAAATCAGATCTCTAAAGGCTACAAAGGACACTTCAGACTGCTGAAAGGATTATTGGTTCCCCCCTGCCCTCCGTTCAAAATCTGTACACTTCCAGAATGAGGAAGAATCCTTGAAAAATCACTCTGGACCCCACTCACCCTGCCCACCCTGCTCACCTTTTTGAACTATCGCCTTCTGACCGTCAGGTTCAGGAACAGATTTTTTCCCTCAGGCTATCCTTTTCATCAACACTTAAATTGCCCCATTGAGCAATAATTTTGTGCAATACACAGTTTAGTCTTTTTATATTTATCCAACACACCCAACATCCTCTGCCATCACATTACATTTCCTTGCACTGTATATAACAGATTTATTACATTTGCACTATATATATATATATATATATATATATATATATATATATATATATATATACACACACACACAAAATCTCGCTCCTCCCGGCCAGCTCCATCAAACCCCTTCAGATGATTCAGAATGCTGCAGCACGCCTCGTCTTCAACCAGCCCAAAGAACCCATGTCACACCCCTCTTCATCTCCCTCCACTGGCTTCCTGTACCCGCCCACCTCAAATTCAAGGCCTTGATGCTCACCTACAAGACCTTGTCTGGAACAGCGCCCCCTACCTCAACTCTCTCCTGAAGGCTTACGTTCCCTCACGCAATCTGCGATCGATTAGCGACCGATGCTTAGTAGTTCCTACTCAACGTGGTTCAAGGTCCCTTTCCAGAACCTTCACACTAACTGTTCCTCAGTGGTGGACTGAACTTCCAACCTCAATCCGGACCACAGAATCTCTCACCATCTTCAAAAAGCAGCTAAAGACCCGCCTCTTCCGTCAACACCTAACCAACCCATACATTTTTTTTTTTTTTTTAAATAAAAAATAAATTACTCTGGCACTTACACCTCTACTCTGCGCACTTTGCTTCTTCTGGAACTCAATTAACGGGTCTTTCATAGTAGAACTACTTGTATTGTTCTCTGCTTGATACATCGCTTTGCTTGTATTTTCTCATTTGTAAGTTGCTTTGGATAAAAGCATCCGCTAAATCAATAAATGTGTATATATATATATATATATATATATATATATATATATATATATATATATATATATATTCTATAATAATAATAATAATAATAATTATTATTATTATTATTATTATAGAATATATATATATATTCTATAATAATAATAATTATTATTATTATTATTATTATTATTATAAATGTCTTGTTGCTGTTTTGTGCTGTTGTGCACTGGAAGCTCCTGTCAGCAAGACAAATTTCTTGTATGTGTACGTATACTTGGCAATAAAGCTGATTCTGAATACTAGCTTCTGGGGCCAAGGGTGTACTTACTTTTTCCCCACAGAAGAATATCACATCTATTCATATTTCTGTTGAATAAATGAATATTATTTTAAGGTTTTTTTCAGACATTATTTGCAAGAATTCGCAGTCATGTGTAAAATTCTGGGCTCCGACCAGGGCTCAATCCCAAATGGAAATAAAGTGCACTACACAGGGTCCGCTTTTATAACCGTAGTTAATTCCGTGCGAGGGAACCTATATAGGCATTAGGGAGATATTTCAGACGCAGCCCCGGGACTTTTATTTTCTACATTCTGGGACTCGGTGTTAGACCGGAAATGCCCAGCACAGTTCCTCGCTGTTGTTGCTCAGGTGAGCTCACTGAAAGTTTGTGAAAACAGCAGGATGGCGGACGACGCGTACGAGTCGATTCTCTGCGTTAAACCGGAGGTTCACGTGTACAAGATTCCTCCACGGGCTTCTAATCGGGGATATCGGTGAGTATAAAGAGTCGTAACAACTTTATTAACGATACTTTTCCCACCCAAACCGGGGATCTCCAGCACGGTTATACGGATGTCAAAGTTCCGGAAAGATCATACATATGCTAATTCATCGAGTAATAAAACGCCGTGATTGGGTCGCTGTACCACTGTATACAAGCCAGATTTACATAAATGTATACTTATAATAAACGCGCGCGAATTAAACTGCTCGTGACGAGTTTCCACAGAGTTGTGGTAGCCTGTTGCTAATTACCGTGTTTAAGGCAACAGGCGTCGAAGTCAGATTTCTAAAAGGTTTTTATCACCTTTATATTGTTTGTCGACGCGAGTACTTCGTTTCAAACGTTAACTAAAAATATCTAAAAACTAAAAAGTATAATCGATCTGAGGTGAAATCGGGAACTGACGGTTAATGGCACGAGACCTGACTGGGCACGGTGGCCCGGATGTACAGTGAGGCGGCCCTGACATGAAAGCCGTTTATTAATATTTAATAGTATTAATGAACAGCACACTAAGAGCTAACTGAGGTGCTTTACAGTAACATCAGATCATTTTAAAAGAATACAAACAAATAATCACTTTACTTTATCTTCATATATGCACAATATCATCAGCTTTTCTATAAATACTCTATAAACTAGTCCCATCACTGACGCTTCCTTAAATATCATACCATCACTTATTGTGCCATTTCTAATTATAGCTAATATACACAGATCATTATTATTGAGACAGAATTAAATACACATAATTAAAACATGACTGAAGTGAAACTATTGTTATGTATCAGGAAATTAAACGCCTCTGTCATGTTGATCTTCCTCAGTCCGAACGAACGTGTAGTCGACGTCATCGCTGCATATAGTCACTGCATAAGATAATCAGTCGATCACAAGAGAACCTCTGTTGTCGACTTGAAGTCGTGAGGTTATAAATCTAAAGGTTGATTTGACTAAATTTAAAGCGGCAGTATGCGCCTCTTGGGGATTAGGAAAGATCTCAAACAAGTCGCATAAAAACATGGGTTTTGTAGCGCGAGTTAACGCCATGATTGTAAGTGGTGAGTTACGACACGTTTACGTGTCTCTCTAAAATAATATGAAACTTTACTGGATGACTCTCAACAGTGCAAGAGAACAGTTGCTGTACTGACTTAATCATTAATGTTTAATACAAAGTCACTTACTGCCGTTTTAATGTAATTAGTGTGTAAATTGTATCACGCAGCGCTGCTGACTGGAAGCTGGACGAGCCAGCCTGGACCGGCCGCATGAAGATCACGGCAAAGGCCAAAATCGCATTTATCAAACTGGAGGACAGGAACACAGGTGTGTGTGTGTGTGTGTGTGTGTGTGTGTGTTTCTGGGAGTTCTCATGTGTCTGTGTCTTTGTGAGTGTGTTTCTAAATCAGTTATCTGCCTAGGTACTGACTGTGTGTGCGTGCGCGTGTGTGTGTGTGTGTGTGTGTGTGTGTGTGTGTGCGTGCACAGGTGAGCTGTTTGCGCAGGCTCCAGTAGATCAGTACCCCGGTGCGTCTGTAGAAGCCGTCACAGATTCCAGTCGCTATTTTGTGATCAAGATTGAAGATGGAAACGGTAATAACACGATTATTAATGTGTTGTTACTCTGTGTGTGTGTGTGTGTGTGTGTGTGTTTGTTTGTGTTTGTATGTGTTAATCTTTGAATTACTGACATTTGTCATCAACTAGCTGACACACTGCATATGAATTTACTTGTTGCTTAACGACCAAATTTTACACACTTCTTGTGAACGTGAGTTTCTTTGAACCACACCACAACTCACTTTCTCTCTCTCCGTTGTTCTTTCCATCCCTCTCTTCACCTCTGTTACTTCGCTCAAGACCTTCAGAGTATTCAGATTCAAATGAAGTTTTTGATATATTTTCGAATGAAAGTATCGGTCTTTTTCTCCACTGTCAGCGCTTTGTTCAGTGAATTTGGGACTCTGAACATTATTATGTTCATTATTATATCATTAATTCCATGTATTAAGCCGTTGTTGTTTGCAGTGTAATGAACATCGTCTTGTTATGTTTGTTTTTCAGGACGACACGCGTTCATCGGGCTCGGCTTCGCGGATCGTGGAGACTCGTTCGACTTTAACGTGGCCCTCCAGGATCATTTTAAGTGAGTCTGTGCGACGATATGGCATGTTAACACACCACTTTTATAGTAGAAGGGAAAAAGATCTCCGACTGACCGTGTTAAATCATTTTAAGGGCCGAGCAGGAGACAGGAACGCTACATTGTGTCCTTTTCCACACGTCGTTAAGAAAACGAAGTGATGTAGTGTTTGTCTCTTAGGCTGCATGATTAGAAACGAACAATGCTTCCACCTCCCATTTGTTCACACATCTCTACCAGCCAATCACAGCAGAGGTGGGCGGAGTTCACATCCTTCAGGCTGGGAGAGTGACTTCTCCGACTGCCATGTACGTGCTCACGTTCTCAACGTCACCCCCTGCTTGTTATCAGGTTGCTCCTGCCTGAGAGATGTGTGTCAGCATCTTTCTGTGGCGGCTCCGCCCATGATGACATAGCTGGGTCCAGTGGTGAAAGGTGTTCTTAAAGCGAGGTGTTTGACAGGTTTGACTCGTGTGACTAATTCTCTCTCTGTGTCTCTCAGGTGGGTAAAACAGGAAGGTGAACTGGCCAAGCAGGAAGCCAATCAGAGCACAGCTCCTAAACTGGACCTCGGCTTTAAAGAGGGACAGACCATCAAGATCAGCTTCGGGGTGAGAGGGGGAGGGGGGAGGAGGGGGGGGTCGAGACAGAGCACAATATAAATACAACTCTAAATATAAAAATGAATTAAGTACTGATGATGCATTCAGTCCTTACTAGCTTATTGACATTTTATCAAAACTATTGGGATTTTAATCCTTTTCTAAAACTAAATCTAGAAAAATTCTTTCAAATTGGCTACAAAAATACCCCAAAACCCAGTTTGATAGAAATGTCATATTAACATTGACCAGAGATCCTAGAGAGGCAGTCTGGACAAATCCCAGTTTATACGCAGGACTGTTAGACTTTTACAGAACACTTATACAGTTATAAACAGGACTGTTACACGTGAACCCGAGTGATAATACATTTCTCTCTCTCTGTCTCAGAACATAAAGAAGAAGGACACAGCGGCCTCTAAATCTCGTCCCGCAGGCGCTGGGGGTCTGCTCCCACCTCCTCCTGGTGGGAAAAGTGGTGGACTCTGCTCTCCTCCTCCTTCTGGCTCCGCCCACCAGATAGCTACACCTACTCAACAGAGCACAGGTAATATTCATAAAAGAATATTTGGTATATATTTGGTTAAAGCATGTCCTCTCTCAGCACGCTCTAATCACACTAATCAGTAAGAGAGTATACTGGTGAGTCTTGGATATTATTCTAATATTCAGTATTTCAGATTTTCTTATCATGCTACACCAGGGCTGTTCAGGCTTATCCACACAAGGCTGGGGGGTAGATGGAGACTTTCATTCCTGCCACCCAGGAGACACACCTTATAGCTGATTGGAGAGTAAAGTGGAGTCAGGTGTGGCTCCTGACTGGCTGGAATGAAAGTCTGCATCTACGTTGCCCCTGTGTGGATATGCCTGAACAGCCCTGATCTATACAGTCATAGAGATTTCATCCTCCCCCCCTCCCCCACTATCTCTCTCCCACCCTCTCTCTCTCCCCCTCTCTCTCTGCAGGGATGCTGCTGGATTTTGGAGCTCCTCAAACTCAGGCGTCTCAGGACCAGTGGGGGGATTTCACTGCTGCTGGATCAGGGTCAGTATCAGCACCACAGACTGAGGGAGGGAGGGAGGGAGGGAGTGTGTGAGGGAGTGCACAGGATTTGTTTTCATTAGGGCTGTTTTAATGAAGGTTTACTGAGATAGCTTCCTATGTTTTAGTAATGTTTAAATATTTAATAACATGCAGCACTTTTTTTTTTTTTAATAAAATGGCTGAAGCAGATTTAGTACATTGACCAAATTACAAATTATTAAATAGAGATATGACTTCTGAGAATAAGTTTGAAAAGGGCTGATTTGGTGATGATGATGATGATTATTATTATTATTATTATTATGGGAAGAGTATCAGTAGTTGAAGAAAAGTTTTCTTTCATTTGCTAATTTCAGATCGAGTTGATGAGTGCTTTTTCATCATCAGTGTTGTGGATGTTTTGTGCTAATTGTGAACATCAAACGTTTATAATAAATATTCCTTATTATTATATTTACAAATTATAAATATCACTCATCTCTCTCTCTCTCTCTCTCTCTCTCTCTCTCTCTGCAGCACAACTCAGGAAAGTGTGAAACCAGGATGGGTGCAGTTTTGATTGTGTGAACGGGTATGCGCGTGTGTGTGTGTGTGTGTGTGTGTGTGTGTGAGAGAGTGTGTGAGGGCAGGAAGACACACAAACTCACACGCACACACACACAAGGACACACGCAGTTTGCCCTCACAGCAAGGTGGATGAAAAGCTGGAGAGAAAACACTGAACGTATCTGAGATGTGTTTTTCTCTTACACACACACACTCAGAGTGAGTTGTGTCACGTGTGCACATTTGTACGTTTTGAGCTCACTGAGAACAGAGCGAGGATCCACATTCCACTTTTTTGTTTAGGAAAGTATTCTTGAAATGTTTTTGTTTGTTTGTTTGTTTGTTTCTCGTGCAGTGGGATCTGCTTTCATCTTTTATCTGTTGCTTTCTTTTTTCCCTTCTTTAACGATCATGTCGTTTATTTGTACGCTTTTATGTGAATCCACTTACAGAGCCGAGCAGCTGAGGTTTATACAGTTATGAATAATGTTTGTCCTCATGACCTGTCCTTCATCTCGGTGTTGTTTTGGACATCACCGTTCATTTTCCTGTGTGTCTGCAAAGCCTTTTTGGTTTTATATGCTAGCTCGCTGATCGGTATTGTTTTATTTTGGGCCCGTGAAGGAACCAGTGAGTTTTAAAAAGGAAAAAATGAAATGTATGTAAAACTAATGTTTGAAGCAGCGGTTTGTACAAAAATGAAATCTTTCACTCAGAGTGGAGACGTGTTTGGTGTCCGTGATGTTTTAGCATTTTGCAAACTTGGTTTGTAAATCTTCAGACACTTGCACCATGCTAAACCGGAGGCTATAGCTTTTCATTTCATGCTGGCTACATGCTAGCCTCGTAGCACAAAACTAAAGAAGCAAACCTCAGAGTTCAGACACTAAACATGTCCTGTAGTAGATTTCTGGCAGAAGGAAGCTCGGACCGGTGTTATTTCCTATCTCTGATTGCATTCAGTCAGAACTCGTCTGTTAACGTCAGTGCAGATTTTATTATTTCCCCTACACACACACACACACACACACACACGTTTTATGAAGCTGTTCTGGAATCACTTTCTCTACTGTGATAGCATTTTAAGAGCTCAATCTCTTCCCAAGTGCCTTTAATTATAGAAAAACATGTATAAAATGTAAAGCAACACTTTAATTTGTAAATAAAATCTTTTCTTTCCCTTTTCTGTCACTTGTTTGTCATGAGTCTGATCTCTTCTTGGAAGATGTTACAGGCTGGTTAGTTATGTTTGGATCAGCATTCTGAAGAAGGAACATTAACGCAGGATGCTTCTTTAAACTCGGATATGATCCGTAATGACGCAGTGCTCCTGCACCAGCAGCTTTGTTCTGCTCAGCTCTGTGAAAGGAGACACAGCTGTGTTAGTTAGTGAAGACGGCTCGTTCCTCCTGCCTCGCATCCTCCTCTCGCTTCCTCAGCAGGCGCAGCTGGTGACTGAGGAGGCGTCATGAAAATACAGAGCACCCACGATGCAGGTTCTGAGGCGAGACGTGAGGTAAATTTCACCCCAGGACTCAAGTCGTATTTACTGGAGTCTTAAAATATACAAAACTAGCAATAAAAGTGTAGCTAAATATATATAGAAGGGCTGGGTATTGCCACCGATTTGGCGATTAGTTTCTTATTTATATGGTTTTCATTTGATTCAATATCGATTTAGTTATAAATATTTCATTTACAATGTTAGTTTTCCAGACATGGAATCCATGTTGTAATATAAATGCTGGTAACTGAAACCCTCCGTGTTAGCTATATTACTGAAATGCACATTTACATTAATAATAGGACCCGTACAATTATGTTTAATTACTTTGAGTAACAAATGTAACAAGAAATCATAAATATGTTCATGCAACGCACAAAGGGTAAGCACAAACTACACATTACTGTAAATAAAAATAAAAACATTGTAAATGTACAACAGTGAAATTCATTAACAACTTGAAACGTTTAAGAATTGAAAACATGGAAGATGGCGACATCTTCAGGACGAGAGGCGAACTACAGGTAATATTCCCAATCTCTCAGTAAAGCATGTGATTCGGGGATTTCCCGAATCGATGCCGTTTCGTTAAATTGAAGATCGATTCAAATCGGAGAATTTTTACCCAGCCCTAATATATAGGGAACAGAAATTTTGCCATCTTGCTGATCCCTGTATGATGTGAATAAATAGCTAATAAAAAGAGTTCAATAATACATGTGACCCCGTAGTAGGATTTTAAAAGGGTTCAATAATTAGAAGAAAAAAAAAAAACATCACAACCAAATATTAATGGACCCTCCTCTCCTCCCTCTCGTGCGCACGCGCAAGCAGTGGCGCGGGTTTGTGGGCTGCGCAGACGCAGACGCAGAGCCCGTGTCGCTCAGGGGAGGAGCCCAGCGCTCAGCGGCGTTAGCGAGTCTGCGCAGACTGTCCTCCACAGACGCCAGCAGCGGGTAAACCCTGCTCTCCATCCTGCGCAGCCGAGTGTTCATGGTGCGCCGCAGGGCCCCGAGTTCCCGCTGCAGCATGTCGAAGCCTCCCTGCTGCACGTCCAGGAACGCCAGATCCCCGGGCCGCTGCTGGCCGTGTCGCCGCCGCCCTGTGGGCTGTACAGAGTCCTCCACCTCCACCTCTATCTCCGCCTCCGCCTCCGCCCGCTCCATCTCATCCCACACCGGCTCCGATTTAGGGGCCAGCACAGCCGCATCCCCCTGCGGAGCTGAAGAAGTGTGAGGTGTTCAGTGATGGATCACTCCGACTGAAAACTACATCTGCGAACTGGACTTTAACAAGCTTTTAAACAGTGAATTCAAATGTATGAAACCGTTTGCTTTATCCAACTCATCTTTAACGGAACACTGAAATGATCATAAAAGTTAACACACACACTACAGTTCGCAGGCATTAACTCCCAGTACGTGTCACTGGATTCATTCTGAATAACTGATTAAAAATGAACTCTTTTCCACACAATAACGTGCTCTAACATCTGGCATGTGACGCTGGTGTAGCCTACCTCACGACGTGTTCAGTGTTTTCCTTACATTGTTTTAGAAAGAAACCAATATAGATCATAAATATTTTGAAAACTATTTTGCTACAGTAATGTTATTTGTTGTTGTTATTGTTAAACCAGGAATCTGCTAGGTAAGGTTAGCTTTTATCGCTAACTAGGTTCCTCTGGTTAACATCGAATTGTGGGATTTATTCTCAGTATTTTATCCTAATAATTATAACAGGAAATGCTGGCAGAATACATGTGAGGGGATTTAACAGCTTGTTTGTGACGTCACCCTGCAATGTGATTGGACGTCAGGATTTACCTCAGGAGGTAGTGAACGGTTCCCCCCTCATTATTTTGGAACGGAAGTGTAACATGGCGCAGTGTGTGTTCAGATGTGGAACTCCGGGGGTGTGTGTTGAGGATTAGTCAGTATGGATCAGTTTTTGTGAGTGTTAAGGTACTTTCCGGTAGCTACCTGTCAGGCCGAACTCGAGCCCCCCGAACCCGTGTGCGCTCTCCTCGGGGAAAGTCGTGTCCTCGGCCGGGCTCAGTGTCTCGCTGGTGCTCGCTCCTCCTCCTCCTCCTCCTCCTCTTCCTCCTCCTCCAGCTCCGTTCATGGCGCGCCGGGACGCGGTGATCTTCTGCTTGGTTCTCCGTCGCACATCGTTGAAGCGCTTGCGGCACTGCATGGCGGTTCTCCGGATGCCGGTGGAGGAGGTGGCGTTGACGGTCTTAGCCACTTCATCCCAGGCTTTTTTCACGTCCTCGGAGCGCGGAGGCCTGTTCCGGGTACCGTAGATTTTGTCGTGCCGATTCTGCACCTCCCGCACCAGGATGTCCGTTTCCTCCTGCGTGAACTTCTTTTGTCGGAGTCTGTCTCGGATCTCATCCATGCAGCCCGACATGATCGAAATGTCACGGCGCCGCTGCGGTGCGCCCTCGCCGAGCTTTTTGCGATTGCGTTAAGGACACCAAAATAGCGCGCTGGATTTCAGGGTGGAAATCCCACACCCCCCACCCCCCACCCGTCTGTGCGCCACGACGTCATAAGCACTAAATGACCTTACTGTCCTTTTATTATTATTATTAATAATAATAATAACAAAAATACAAGAGCACACTGAACACTTTATTAGGAACACCTGTACACTAACTCATTCACACTATTATCTAATCAACCGTGGTGTATATCATGCAGATACACAGGCCAGCAGCTCCATGTCCCCATCAAACACCAGAATGTGGGAACAATGTGATCGCAGTGATTTTGACAGGCTGGTTTGAGTATTTCTATGACCGCTGATCTCCTGGGACTTTCACACAACAGTTTCTAGAGTTTACTCAGACGGTGCAATAAAGAAAAACGTACAGTGAGTGGCAGTTCTGAGGACGGAAACACCTTCTTGATGAGAGAGGTCAATGGAGAACGGCTAGATTGGTTCGAGCTGACGGAAAGGCTACAGTAACTCAGATAACCACTCTGTACAATTGTGGTGAGCAGAAAAGCATCTCAGACTGCACAACATGTCACACCTCGAGTCAGATAGGCTACAACAGCAGAAGACCACATAGGTCTGTCAGCCAAGAATAGAAAGCTGAGGCTGCAGTGGGCACAGACTCACCAAACTGGACAGTTGAAAACTGGAAAAAACATAGCCTGGTCTGATGAATCTCGATTTCTGCTGAAGCACACAGATGGAAGGGTCAGAATTTGATGCCAACAGCATGAATCCATGGACCCAACCTGCCTGGTGTCAACAGTCCAAGCTGGTGGAGGTGGTGTAATGATGTGGAGAATGTTTACATGAAACACTCTGGACCCGTTAATCCCGATCAATCATCGCTTGAATGCCACATCCTACTTGAGTATTGTAGCTGACCGGGTGCGTCCCATCATGGCCACAAGCTGAGAAGTTGTTTTTTATCACGTGTAATAGCGTATGTTTACAGATATCTATAAGATATCATTTATTCATTTAAATAAAAAAGAGGTATTTCCTGACCGCACATCCACACTCTGCAGGTTTGCCGCAGACATATCAGGGAGGCGTAAAGTGTGTGAACGTGTTCAGTGGGGACCGGTTGGTGGAGTCTGTGTGTGTGTGTGTGTGTGTGTGTGTGTGTGTGTGTGTATACAACTGTCTCCATGGTGCATTTTGTTGTGTGTCTGATCATGTAAGTGCAGGAGTAAACGTTCTGCAGCAGGATCTGGAGTTTATTCCTCTCTCAGTCGGGGGTGAGTGAGATTTTGTGCACTTTTCTTACACACCCGTGCCCATGAGACCAAAGAAAGTCTGTTTTTTATCCTAATGATTACATCACCAAGTTGTTTTGTGGAGCAGTAATGACATATAATTGTTGTGATCCACTGAAAAAACTGGACTTGTACAGCTTCTCACTGATCTCATGGAATAAAGTGTTTTTTTTTTAATTCCCTTGTTTCTGTTCCAATTATATTGACAAATTCCAGTTCTTTCATTTATTTTTTTCTGTTCTAATAACCTAAAACTGGCTTTCCCCGAGTGTGTTTTGTGCACTTCTCTTTTTGTTTGTTAACAGTCTAAACATTTTTGTGATTGATTAAGTAACTTACACGAAATTGCTTCTAGCTAACATTCAGGGCCTAACAGATACAAAATCTGAAAACGTCACCAATTTTTTTTACTTTCTTTACAATAACGTGATTTTGTTGTCAACGATCCTTTATTGTAAAGTATGCTGTTTTCTAATTTACCTAGCTTCCTGTTTGAAAGCAGGACTAATCCATTGTTTCAGGAAGAGTTTTAAATGGAAGTGAATGTACAAATAAAGAATCAAAGTTTATTTTCAGGTTTATTTTAATTCTTTAAATTCTTAAAGAAGGGGCGCACGGTGGCTTAGTGGTTAGCACATTCGCCTCATACCTCTAGGGTTGGGGGTTTGATTCCTGCTGTGTGTGTGTGTGTGTGTGTGTGTGTGTGTGTGTGTGTGTGTGTGAATTTGCATGTTTCCGGAGTTTACTCCGGTTTCCTCCCCCAGTTCAAAGACATGCATGGTAGGCTGATTGGCGTGCCCGTAGTGTGATTGTGGCTTGTGATGGATTGGCACCCTGTCCAGGGTGTACCCCGCCTTGTGCCCAATATGCCCTGGGATAGGCTCCAGGTTCCCCGTGACCCTGAAGGAAGGATAAGTGGTATAGAAGATGGATGGATTCTTAAAGAAAGACCTATTTTATTGTTCTTGGCGTGTTTAACACTGACCGCCAGTGACATTGATATGTAGCATTCATTATTAGCAATTAAACTTTATAGTGAATCGTTGATGTGTCTGATCTATGCTAGCTGTTGTACAAATGACAAGTAATCTACACAGATTTTGAATTTTTTTTTTTTTACAAAAGAAGTTCATTAAATGCTAATATGTTTCACGCTTGACATTAAAACAAATGAGATGTAATGAAGTGTCAGACTGCATTCAGAGCTAGCTGATGTTAGCATGCTAAAAGCGTTCATTGTGCTGTGTATGTTGGTACCATCTGTTATTTACTACATTCCATTCTTGACACTTGATGGGCCAGAAATGTTCTTTGCTACACACTTCATTTAAAATGAAACTTTGCGAGAACACCCTTGGTATGGAACTGGAAATATGAATGGCAAGGCTGAGGCTAACAATTTAGCTAGCTAGCTAGCATGACCTGAAGTCCTTTATATAGACAGTTTAAAGGCACAGTGACAGCCCAGACAAAACAGTCAGAAACATCAACTTTTTTGCATCAGATATGTTGGCAAATGACTAAGAAAAAACTCCCAAAATTCCCAAAGTACCACTGTCCTGACACTTAGCTTTGACTGCTAACCAAACTTCCATGAGTTCCACCATATTGAAAAGCTCCAATGCTGCGTCACAACACGTGGACACGTGGAGTTCTGCTGTAAAATTGAAAATTAAATCAAGCAAGAGTGACCCAATGGTGTATAATGTAAATCCACTGATGCACAACTGTATTGTAATGTAGTATTCGTTCTACATCACACTACTCTTTCTACGGTTTTTACTTTTATTTGTGTGGGGTTTTTTTTCAACATAAACACGTTAGACAGTTATGTAAACTCCAACATCATTCAGAAAAGTACAAAAATCTGTCATTTAATGCAAAGGCTTTGTAGATGAATCGAATGAATCAAAACACGGACGGTCTGATTCCTCTAAACGAGTTAGTTCATAAGAATCGATTCAGTGAAATGATTCGTAACGGACCCCGGGATTTAATGAGCACTGATTTGGTCCTCAGTAAATCTCGGCGTGATTTTAGTCCCACCCCGGAAAAAAACACAAACCCCTGCAGGAAATACGCATCCACACAGCGGTAATGTTCCGTAATGGGAACGGATTTTACTGCATTCCCAAATCCAGCGCGTTTCTGAGGTGAAGATGTCAGACAGAAGTCGGCTCTTTTCTTCCCGCAGAAGGTACGTGATTTATAGCGTGATTTACAGCGTGTTTTAATCACGTCAGGAGGCTGCGCGTGCGTGCGTGTGTGCGGCAGGAAGTGAGTCTCCCTCAGTGCTTTCACTTTTACTAGTGAAACCGGACCGAAGTTTAAATCCCGTCACAACAGACAGCTAACTAAAGATGCTAACCAGCCTAGCAGACACACCAGCGGATGCTGCTGGAGCGTTAGCTTCGTAGTTGCCATGGCTACGACGAAACAGCGCGTGTAGTATTGCGCGAGACCGCGTTTAAAACGTCTGTTCTGGCGCTCTGTGACCGTTACAGTTCAAACGCCTTCTTCTGACGTCATCGTTCTTTAGCTTATTAGCCTTGATGGAAAAGCTTAGGGTTAGTTAGCAGTGTGTGTGTGTGTGTGTGTGTTTAAACACTACTATATAACTCAAAATCCAAACGTGTATAATAAAGGAAAGTGTGTTTGACTTTTACAGAAGTTTATAAACAGTGAGAGGTTTTACCTCAGCAGTCTGACCAGCAGCTGGCGTTCTAACACCGACGCTTCATCCAGCAGAGGCGTGTCCAGGATTTTAGACATGGGGTGGCGAAAGAGTGGCAGAACGAAGCACACCGTGGGCAATAAGCCGTGACAGCCACAGGAGGAGTAGAACATATTGGGGTGTGCCGTGATAGGGAAGTCAGTAACGCCGTGGTGGTGTGATATGGTCCGACGCGGAGCAGACGTACAGTTACCATGTGGAAGTGGTATTTGTTATATTTTCCTATAGCACTGCTACAGGAAGTGTTTTATTCCTCTCATACCACAACAATTTGCCAACGATGACCATTTTACAGTTTTTTACCAGCTGACGTTGCGCTTTTTAACTGTTTCTAGTTACACTGAATTCTGTGGAACATCTGCAGAAGTTAGTTCCTATACTCACGCACGTTCCAGCAGCTATAAACGTTCAAAATGGCCACCTCCATTGTCCTGAAGACTCTCCTGTAACGGAAAACCTGCTGACTGTTAGAAAAAGTGCTGACACTGGAGACTCCTTCCATAAATATTACATAAACGTCTCCTTACGGAATCCCTGTGAGTGAACTGCTATAGAAACGATAACGTATTTGAACGAGAACATTAATATAAACCTGGGATGTGCAGCTGCGCTACTGTCAGAGCTGCTGTTATAGAAAACAAACCAACACCTCCTGACCAATCAGAATCCAGAATTCGACATCACTGTGAATGGTGTGAAGAGTATAATCACATGTTTTGGAATGTCGTGGGATGGTGATGGTGATGGTGATTATATGTTCTTTGTAGTGAATAGGGCTTGTCGCGTGGGACGAGTCTACAGTGGAACGATTTTGGTATGGTGATGGTGATTATATTTTGTTTATCGTGAGTAGCGCTTGTGGTTTGGGACACGTCCACGGTGACGTGAGATGTCGGAAGTTAAGGGTCCGATCATGCTGCTGTAACACTTATCTAATCTAAACGGCCTGTCTAAGTGGGACGCTGAGGGAATTGCTTAATTCACCACTTTGTATTATTGTTACTGTTTTGCACGAGAAGATTATTTAGATAAAAATTACAGAACTGCATCGTTGCCGGACGAGAAAAAAATCTCCATGAGCATCCGGATATTACGAGACAATATCTCGTCATTAGAAGACAAGCATCTCATTACTACGTCATGTTTTTTACTTCTCGGTACTCCTTAAGTTGTTTTCTAATAATATCGAGAAGCGTTTCTTATAATAATGAGATGTTTTCCAGTAATAATAAGATGCATGTCTTATAATAACGAGATACTGATGAGGACTATGTTTCCTGTGTATCAGCAGTGCATGAATATAAAATATATTGCAGGACCTTTTCATTTGAGAATCCACTAGAGGGCAGTCTGTGCTGTTGAAGATCCTAAACACAACACTGCATTCTTAAGCTAGCTTCAAGGTGCGTTCAAACATACAGCGACTCGCAGCGACAAAGCTACCAGAGACTATTTATTTTCAACAAGAGCCGGCGACGTGAGCGAAAGTGACCGTAAGCGACTGGATGTGGGCGTGTCCAACATGGAGCAACTTGGTGCAGCGACTACCAGTAAGAGTGAAGACAGTTGCGTGCACGTGATCCGTCTCCTGTCAGATACTGTAAAAAAATTAATTCTAGCCGTTAGCAATTGACCAATTCTTTATGATATTTCTCTGGTGATGTTGACGTGATGCATCGAAAAACGTATCCGACATTGTGCTCATACCAAGTAAGTTGATTAATGCTTTTAATAGCCTGGAATATTAGCTTTTAATTATTAACTATGTTGACCACGTGTGACGTGACGAGCAGTAAACCCTACAGTGATTAGCTGAGTAACGTTACCTCACAGGCAATCAGCAATTTGGTTTATTAACTCCTAAAAGAAAGCGTTTCGAACATATAGCTGTAGTACCAGTCAAACGTTTGGACAAGTTTTCCCACCTTCAGCAACCTTTGTTGATTTGTTGTTAAAAGTGGAACCCGTACTGGTGACGTCATAGTACAGCGACACGGCGGCTTGGAGAGATGAAATCACAGCGTGTGTGAACACACAG
This sequence comes from Ictalurus furcatus, assembly GCF_023375685.1. Taxonomy (NCBI): domain Eukaryota; kingdom Metazoa; phylum Chordata; class Actinopteri; order Siluriformes; family Ictaluridae; genus Ictalurus; species Ictalurus furcatus. The sequence continues at coordinate 21,131,413 of NC_071275.1, forward strand.
TTATACAGCCTGAGACCGACACACACCCTGCTGCTGCGTTCGCTCCGGACTCTCCGGAGGAC
>NC_071275.1:21133974-21149864 GCF_023375685.1 Ictalurus furcatus
CACATATATATATATACGGTGTGTATAGTGTGTGTATTTATATATAATATATACTCATATATAAATAACGATAGCAATGTATATTTGTCGTGCGTGTGTGTGTGTGCGCGCGCGCTTGTGTGTGTGTGTGAGATGGGGAGGTGGGGTGGGTAAATCCTCCTCCTAATCCCTCTCTCTCGCTCACATACGCGCGCGCGCACACTCTCGGACACCTGTGAAACAGAGCCGTGGCGCGCGCTCCTCCAGCGCTCCCGAAGAAGACGAAAACAACAACAATAACAACAACAACAACAGCCATTTATCATTTTTCATTTCATCATTTTCTCGGAACCGGATCGTGTGAATCAGCTCGTCGCGAATTTTCGAACCGAATCAGTGAGGCGATAAAGCGGCACACCTGTGAAGCCGGTAGCGCGTGAATCCCGCCGCACCGCTCGCACGCACGCGCCCTCATGAGCGCACCGGGAAGCCCGCGCGCAGACTCCAGACTGGAGCAGGTCATCCAGGTAACATTGCAGTCTGATCTGATCTGATCTATTACAGAGTCGTTGTTTAAATCTTTTGAAATAAACATGTAGCAGAATATCAGCGCTTATATATATATATATATATATATATTTAATGCAGGGTTACAGTACAATTTATTTACTTTATTTATATTTGTAGGGTTTTATACTAAACTCTTAAAGGATTCTCGAGCTGTTCGCCAAACTACACGAGCTTTAATATTCACTCAGGGGTCCAAACACTGCACTAGACTCCAGTGTGTATATATATATATATATACAGTATATAAAAGTTCTAACCTCTTTTCTTTTCTTCTTAAGGTACTTGTGGTGGTAAGGGGGTCTTTGCGTGTGCATTCGGTGGTTCTCAGGGACCGCTTTAACTGTAAAACAGACACAGTTTTACAAACAAACGAGTCAGGAATGGAGGAACATGATTTAAGCGTGTACCGCAATAATCCGGCTATTTATTTATTTCGGAACTTTCCAAACACAGAACCCAGCTACGCTTCACGCTTCATCATATGTGAAGCAGGTTTAATGTGCAGGAATCCATTCTGTAAATCGCTCATGTAGAAATGTCACTGATTACTCGAGTAAAATTCTTAGAGTCGATGCTAATTGTAATAGCAGGGATTTTATGACATGTCCTGATTTCTTCAAGGCTTGTGACGATGCCGTACGATCAGGTCTGCGATTGGCCAGCTGCTGACCCGGAGTGTGTCATGTCTGTCATGTGATAACGCTCTACACCACAGCAGTGCTGAGTTCTGGGTCCTGATTGGTCAGAAGGTGTTGATTAGTTCTCTATAACAGCAGCTCTGACAGTAGCGCAGGTTTACATTAATGATATCGTAATTGATATAAATCGTATTGAGATATTAATTATATCCTTCTGGTACGTTATCGTTTCCATAGTAACAGCTCATCCATAGGGACGCTTGATATGGCAGGTTTTCTGTAAGGAGGCGTTTATGTAACGTTCATGGAAGGAGTCTCCAGTGTCAGCGCTTTGTAATTAAATTTTTTCCGACATGATATGCGTTGATATTATACTATAACAGGGTGTGTATTATTATGATGTTGTAATACTCTCATGCACAGTGTGTGTAGTGTTGTCCTGTCCCGTCTCGCTGTGCCTGTCCATGTCCTGTTCTAAATATAAACCCCACCGCTGTGCTGCCACCTGCTCCTCACACTCCACCCTGATCCCAGTTCAGCCTGGACGCTCCTGATGATCAGGATTAGAATCAGGATTAGATTATTTAGGAGTGAAGTAGTGGCAGAAGCTGACCCTGGATCAGAGTAAAACACCTATATGATCATTGTGATGTAATGCTAACTGTGATATTGTAAGAATCCAGAGCGTCCGGGTTTAGTCGAGCAGCCGAGACGCGTTCGCCGCGTGAAGTTTGCATCTTTGTAATGTAGTAATGGAAGCTTGTAGCCTCCAGTTTAATGTCGTGTACACTGCTGACATAGTAGATCTCAACAGCACAATATGTATCGGTTCAATAAAAAACAGAATAAGTCTGTATTTAAGCCACGCCCCCTTCCTGAGTCTGAAGGCATGGAGTGATGACAAACTATGCTGAGACATGCTTATGAGTGTGTGTGTGTGTGTGTGTGTGTGTGTGATGACTTCTAGAAGTTGGAGGAGAGTGTGTTATCTGAAGAGAAGAGGTTGACAGTGCGAGGCCCCTCCCCTGATGCCCCGCCCACCTGCATACCGGCTCGTGTGCGAGAAATCGTGACCAAGAACCTAAACGAGAGCAGTACGTAACTTCAGCTCTGTGTGTGTGTGTGTGTGTGTGTGTGTGTGAGAGAGAGAGAGAGAGAGAGAGAGATCATATGCTCAGTATAATCAGTGCGGTCGGTCTTTACTCTCCTGCTCCGTCTCAGTCTCAGCAGCCGGCAGCATGTCCTCGGTTCTGTCCCTGGAGGAGGAGAACCGCGTCCTTCAGAGTGAACTGAGTCGCCTCGAGGACCTGCTGGCCCACAGCCGCGCCGACCGCGACGAGCTCGCCATCAAATACAGCGCCATCAGTGAGAGGGTCAGAGGAGACTCACACACACACACACACACACACACACACACACACACACACACACACAAAGGAAAGAGAAACACTTGACTGACCAACCCCCCCCACACACTTCCCACACACACACACACACACACACACACACCCTTGGTCAATGATTGGTTTAGGGTTAGGGTTACACACCTTCATCATTTGTGTTTGGTTGCTTAACTTCATTTTCTTAGCCTGGGTTTTCTTTGTGTGTCTGTGTGTGTGTCTCTCTGTGTGTGTGTGTGTGTGTGTGTGTGTGTGTGTGTGAGAAAGAGATAAAGAGGGGGTCCGGCTCATTTCCTTGGCAATGTGGAATGGAATGACGTGAAGTGGCCCATTGCTATGGTGTCTGTTGCCATGGAGACAGTAAACAGGGCAGTCGGGGGTGTAGGTGGTCCTGCTACGGGCGTATAGCGGCACCGTGCCAGCTTCATAATACTTACGTTTCATAATAATGTTTTTCACAATCTTAAAAACCTTTTGATCTGAAGGTGATTAAACGTGTGAAATCGGTGTCGAAGACAAAAATATTATCGTGTCGACGTGTGCATTTCTTTCATTAGAAAACTAACAATTTATTTACAAAAAAAATGTATTTAAACGGACGACTCGGAGCGAAATATTCCGGAAAGCAGGAGATGAGTGTGCAGCGTCGGTGTGAACCCCTTTAATACTGTTTAAAATCATCTCGGGGGAAATTCCTCAAGAAATCGGTCGAGAAAACGCCAAGAAAACACTTCTGGAACATTCTAGGCAAAAAGCACGTCTACTCTGAAGATGCTGAAATTAAATTATTTGGATTTATTTTGGATTTTTTATCTCCACATAATTCCCATAGTTCCATTTGTGTTCCTCCAGAGTTTTGGTGACTTTATCTGATTCTAAAATGTGGAGAAGAAATTAAAATAAAGAATGAGTGTGTTTAAACTTTGTCTAAACTTTTGACTTGTAGTGTGTGTATATATATCTGTATATCTCAAATCAACGGCATCCATTCAGTACCATTTAATTTGTCATTTTTAAAATCATACCACCAATACCATACCAATGATATCTCCGAAAAGTGTATCGCCCAATCATTTATCGCAATATTGATATTATATGGATATATCGCCTAGCCCTAGCACACTATAAAGGATTACCTGCTGCTCTGTGGCCCGTTAGGTGAATGTCGGAGTCTACACAAAGCAAATAGACAAACTTAACACAGAACGAAAATCAGACACAAAATATACTTCCACTAGCAGTTAATAAGTGAATACATATGGAATATTCTACGTTACGTCATGCAGAACACGTAGCTCAGTTATGCAGAGATCTGATGGTCCAATCTTATTTACGGGTTCCGTATTTCATCTGAGTTATATTAGTATTTATTCTGTGTTGTTACTGTGATGTATAAATGAGTCTGTGGAATAAAGGGTTGAAAATGAGAGAATGTATTTCACAATTATGATGCTCCAAGTGTTCCCACAGTGTGTGTGTGTGTGTGTGTGTGTGTGTGTGTGTGTGTGTGTGTAGTACAGAGTGTTTACTTTTCCACACGTCGTGTCCGGTGTAAATTCCTACAGGCTTTCCAGAGGACGCTGCAGTCGGGGTCCTGAGCGTTTCCAATGGAGACTGGGGTGCATGTTTATCATGGGTGGAGGGCGTTTCCGTGGCGATGCCTCTGTTATCCCTGTTTAGCTGCTTTTTCATCTTAGAGAATTGAGATTGGAGGAAGTGAAAGGAGCGCATTTTTTTTTGAAAAGGATTAAAGTCTCTTTTAGTCTCAGGAAGAATTCTAGGCTTCTCTCAGAAAGTTTTGTGTACCAAAATATTTTGTTAAACTATTATCTAAAAGTTTTGAACAAGGCTTTATATGTTTATCACATAAACACACAAACACTTATTGTGAGATAAATATCTAATATCGGTATTATCACACGATAATCCCGTTGTTTTTTTCCTAAATGAAGCAGTAAAGAAGAGTAACTATAATTACAGACAGAATATAATGAATTAATGTCGTATAAATTAATAATGAACTGAATTTACAGTTATATAAATAAAGCGAGTACTGGAATTGCTTGACCCTGCAACCCTGTGTGTGTGTGTGTGTGTGTGTTTAGTTGGAGCAGGCCCTGCGTTTGGAGGTGGGGGTCAGTGACAGCGACTCTCCGGAGTGTGTGAGTTTGTCTCAGCAGGTGGTGGAGCTGCGACGGCGTCTGGATGAAGAACAAAACGCTTACAAGCGCAAACTCACCGCCTACCAGGAGGGGCAGCAGAGACAAGCGCAACTGGTTCAGAAACTACAGGCCAAGGTCATTCATTCATTCATTCATTCACTCACTCATTCATTCATTCACTCAGTCATTCACTCATTCATTCACTCACTCAGTCATTTATTCATTCATTCATTCATTCGTTCATTTATTCATTCATTCATTCATTCACTCACTCATTCATTCATTCACTCAGTCATTCACTCATTCATTCACTCACTCATTCATTCATTCACTCAGTCATTCACTCATTCATTCACTCACTCATTCATTTATTCACTCACTCATTTATTCATTCATTCATTCATTCGTTCGTTCATGTGCCTGGCACATCATTTACTTTATTCCTTCACCTGCCATCCTATAATTGAATTAATTTATGCAGGTTATTCTGTGTTGGTGTGTGTTCAGGTTCTGCAGTATAAGAAGAAGTGCAGTGATCTGGAGCAGTCTCTCCTGGAGAAATCATCAGAGCAAGTGAGTGTGAGACTATCATTTATTTATATAAACACCTTATATACACACACAGTATACACACACACCATACACACACCGTATACACACACCGTATACACACACCATATACACACACCGTATACACACACCGTATACACACACCGTATACACACCATATACACACACCGTATACACACACCATATACACACACCATATACACACACCATATACACACACTATACACACACCGTATACACACACCGTATACACACACCGTATACACACACCGTATACACACACCGTATACACACCATATACACACACCATATACACACACCGTATACACACACCGTATACACACCATATACACACACACCATACACACACCGTATACACACACCGTATACACACACCGTATACACACACCATATACACACACCGTATACACACACCGTATACACACCATATACACACACCATATACACACACCGTATACACACACCGTGCACACACACCATATACACACACCGTGCACACACACCATACACACACCGTATACACACACCGTATACACACACCGTATACACACACCATATACACACACCGTATACACACACCGTATACACACCATATACACACACCGTATACACACACCGTATACACACACCGTATACACACCATATACACACACCGTATACACACACCATATACACACACCGTATACACACACCATATACACACACCGTATACACACACAGTATACACACACACCATACACACACCGTATACACACACCATATACACACACCGTATACACACCATATACACACACCGTATACACACACCGTATACACACACCGTATACACACACCATACACACACCGTATACACACACCGTATACACACACCATATACACACACCATATACACACCATATACACACACCGTATACACACACCGTATACACACACCGTATACACACACCGTATACACACACCGTATACACACCATATACACACACCAAATACACACACCAAATACACACACCATATACACACCGTATACACACACCGTATACACACACCGTATACACACACCGTATACACACACCGTATACACACACCGTATACACACACCATATACACACCGTATACACACACCGTATACACACACCGTATACACACACCGTATACACACACCGTATACACACCATATACACACACCATATACACACACCGTGCACACACACCATATACACACACCGTATACACACACCGTATACACACACCGTATACACACACCGTATACACACCATATACACACACCATATACACACACCGTGCACACACACCATATACACACACCGTATACACACACCGTATACACACACCATATACACACACCGTATACACACACCGTATACACACACCGTATACACACCATATACACACACCATATACACACACCGTGCACACACACCATATACACACACCATATACACACACCGTATACACACACCGTATACACACACCGTATACACACACCGTATACACACACCATATACACACCATATACACACCGTATACACACACCATATACACACACCGTATACACACACCAAATACACACACCGTATACACACACCGTATACACACACCGTATACACACCATATACACACACCGTATACACACCATATACACACACCGTATACACACACCGTATACACACCATATACACACACCGTATACACACCATATACACACACCGTATACACACACCATATACACACACCGTATACACACACCGTATACACATCATATACACACACCATATACACACACCGTATACACACCATATACACACACCGTATACACACCATATACACACACCGTATACACACACCGTATACACACACCATATACACACACCAAATACACACACCGTATACACACACCATATACACACACCGTATACACACACCGTATACACACCATATACACACACCGTATACACACACCATATACACACACCGTATACACACACCGTATACACACACCATACACACACCATATACACACACCGTATACACACACCGTATACACACACCGTATACACACACCATACACACACACCGTATACACACACCGTATACACACACCGTATACACACACCATATACACACACCGTATACACACACCATACACACACACCGTATACACACACCGTATACACACACCATATACACACACCGTATACACACACCATATACACACACCGTATACACACCATATACACACACCATATACACACACCGTATACACACACCGTATACACACCATATACACACACCATATACACACACCGTATACACACCATATACACACACCATATACACACAACGTGCACACACACCATATACACACACCGTATACACACACCAAATACACACACCGTATACACACACCGTATACACACACCATATACACACACCGTATACACACACCGTATACACACACCGTATACACACCATATACACACACCATATACACACACCGTGCACACACACCATATACACACACCGTATACACACACCAAATACACACACCAAATACACACACCGTATACACACCGTATACACACACCGTATACACACACCGTATACACACACCATATACACACACCGTATACACACACCGTATACACACCATATACACACACCGTGCACACACACCATATACACACACCGTATACACACACCAAATACACACACCGTATACACACACCGTATACACACACCATATACACACACCGTATACACACACCATATACACACACCGTATACACACCATATACACACACCATATACACACACCAAATACACACACCGTATACACACCATATACACACACCATATACACACACCATATACACACACCGTATACACACACCGTATACACACACCGTATACACACACCATATACACACACCATATACACACACCAAATACACACACCAAATACACACACCGTATACACACCATATACACACACCGTATACACACACCGTATACACACACCGTATACACACACCATACACACACCATATACACACACCAAATACACACACCATATACACACACCATATACACACCATATACACACACCATATACACACCATATACACACACCGTATACACACACCGTATACACACACCGTATACACACACCGTATACACACCATATACACACACCGTATACACACCATATACACACACCATATACACACACCATATACACACACCGTATACACACCATATACACACACCGTATACACACACCGTATACACACACCGTATACACACACCATATACACACCATATACACACACCGTATACACACACCATATACACACACCATATACACACCATATACACACACCATATACACACACCATATACACACACCGTATACACACCATATACACACACCGTATACACACACCGTATACACACACCGTATACACACACCATATACACACCATATACACACCATATACACACACCATATACACACCATATACACACACCATATATAGTCCAGAGGAGAAAAATGTTAATTATACCTCTATTTATAAATGTATCTACAAAGAGTTAAAAGTGAAATGTGAGTGTTGTGTAAGAAATCTGCGATGAAAAACGTGAGTGTCTGTGCAGTATGTTACTGTTACTAAAACTGTACACAATCTTTTGTGTTTATTTCACAGAGTGGGTGTGAAAAGTCCACTAACGGTCAGGATGAGTGCAGCAGTGAGCTGGAGACGGCCCTTATCCGCCTGGAGGAAGAGCAGCAGAGGTCCACACACACAGACACACACACACACACACACACACACATACACACACACACACACACACACACTCTCTCACTCTGAGATGCTTATGCTCTGTTTTATGTTTTGTCCTGGCGAGCAGGAGCAGCAGTCTTTCGGCGGTGAACGCGATGCTGCGTGAACAGCTGGAACAGGCCGGACTGGCCAATGAGGCACTGAGTCAGGACATCCGCAGGCTCACTGCTGATTGGACCAAAGCGAGGGAGGAGCTGGAGCAGAAAGAGTCTGATTGGAGGAGAGAGGAGGAGGTTCATTCATTTGCCTATTATTATGAACTTTGTACTGAGCACAATTTGTTATAATTATCAATTTAACTCCCAACAGTTACGCAGCATCTTTATTACGTTTGAAATAAATGACAGTGTGACAGTGAGCATCACAGCATTTATTAAACTTTAACTTTATCATTCTAAAGTATCAACCTTTCTTTAGACTTTGTTCTTCTTCGGTTTTTGCAGTCGTTCCATAACTACTTCAGCAGTGAGCACGGTCGGCTGCTGACTCTGTGGAGGCAGGTGGTCAGTTTCCGCAGGAGTGTGTGTGAGATGAAGAGTGCCACCGAGAGGTTAGATTACACACACGCGCAAACACACACACACACACACACACACACACACATGAACACACATTCTGTTACGCTATACATCATAATTGTGTTGTCTCAGGGATCTGTCAGTGATGCGCAGCGATCTGGCGCAGACGGCGCAGAGCGTGCAGCTGCAGTGTGTGTGCGTGTGTGTGGCGGTGCGGAGTCGCGAGGACGGCTCGGCGCTGGTGCTGGAGCGAGAGGCGGCTCAGCGCGTCACACTGGAGCAGCTGCTCCGAGAGAAAGAGAGCGAGATCACCGAGAGCCAATCAGAGAGAGAGAAACTCAACAACAGGTCTGTGAAATAAAACAAATAAGTGGTGAGTGTGTGAGTGTGTGAGTGTGTGTGTGTGTGTGAGTGTGTGTGTGTGTGTGAGTGTGTGTGAGTGTGTGTGAGTGTGTGTGAGTGTGTGTGAGTGTGTGTGAGTGTGTGAGAGTGAGTGTGTGAGAGTGAGTGTGTGTGAGTGTGTGTGAGTGTGTGTGAGTGTGCGTGAGAGTGCATAAGTGTGTGTGTGAGTGTGTGTGTGAGTGAGTGAATGAGTGAATGAGTGAATGAATGAGTGAATGAGTGAATGAATGAGTGAATGAGTGAGTGTGTGAATGAGTGTGTGAATGAGTGTGTGAATGAGTGTGTGAATGAGTGTGTGAATGAGTGTGTGTGTGTGTGTGTGTGTAAAAATGTTTAAATAAGGAGCTAAACTGTGTTTTGTTAAGTTTAAATGCGTAATGTAGTGTATAAATAAACAGACTTTTGTCCAGAACTTTATTGGAAGAAGGTTGTGATTTATCCGCGTGTTCTGATCAGATAAGATAAGACCTCTATTGATCCCACACCGGGGAAATTCCCTCGTGATCCCTGATGATTTACGTCTTACGCGCTCGGCTTTGTACTCGCTTCGTTCTGACTTCCTTCAAAGCTTTTTTTATTTTTGTTGTGATGTCTCTGTACGAGTTCGGTGAGACGTCTGTGACGCGTAGTGACACGTCGATGACGTTTCTGGAGTGTTTTATACTCGTCTGTGCCGCGGATGCATTTAACCGTGTTCTCGGGGTCTCGTGCGATGTCGTCTGTGTATCGACAGGCTGGCAGACGCAGACAGAGAGATGCAGAGAATCAGAGCTCGAGTAGACGAGAGAGAGAACGAGATCACGTCACTCACACGGAGACTGCAGGTGTGTAGAATTCACCTCGGCTTTAATTCACCTCGGCTCAGACTGACTTCACATTATAGGAACAGTTCAAATTGAGCCATTAACCTAAACGTGGTGTGTGTGTGTGTGTGTGTAGGAGCAGAGCGGGGATGAAGAGTCGGAGCTCCAAACACTCAGAGCTCACACTAACACTCTGCTGGACACACTGAGAGACATCGCACAGGTAACACACACATCACAGAACAACAAAGTCACAAAATCAGACCTCGCCCCCACCCGCACTCTTGCTCCGCCCACTATCTTACCCCGCCCCCCTCTGCTGTAGTCGATGTTGTCAGATTCCGACTCGGGTGTGTTGGGCTCGTCGGTGGAGGCCGATTCAGAGAACAGTGTTTTGGCTCTGCTGCCGTTGATGCGCTCCTCCTCCCCCCATCCATCCTCATCACCACAGCGATCGTCGTCTCCACGGCGACCCTCCGCCCTGACCCTCCCCGAATCCGCCCTCTCATCTCTGCGTGCCATGGCAACCAATAGACAGCTACAACTCCAGGTACACGCTCACCTCACATGTAATACACACTATGTATACCTCTGTACTGTTATCCGTATATAAAATTCTATCAAAATAGTTTAAAACAGTTTAAAAGGATTGAGGATTTAAAAAAATGCAGTTCAGACACTATTTTGTGACTTTCTGTTTGCAGGAGCTCAAAGGTCGTCTGCTGTCAGCGCAGTCGTCTGTCCAACAGCTGCGCAAACAGCAGGGGGAGGCGGAGTCATGCAGGAGGGAGGCGGAGCTACGTCTGCAGACTGTGCAGGGCGAGAGGGATGATGCTCAGAGAGAGAAAGAGACGGCGGTGAGAGAGAGAGACCGACTCCGACAGGAGAGAGACAAACTCTGCAGGTAGTTCATTCCTGTCTCCTGCTGCAGAGATCACGAACCAGTAAACTGGGTTAATGCTATCGCCATCTTTTCATTTATTGTTAACTGAATTATTGTTGGTGTATCCTTAATGGTTTCTCTCTCTCTCTCTCCCTCTCTCTCTGCAGTGAGAAGGAGTGTGTACAGCAGTCTGTGCAGGCTTTGCAGACAAAATTGCAGCTGCTACAGATGGATTGTGAGAGACTGCAGCAGGCTGCAGCGTCTGCGCAGAGAGAGAGAGATCACGAACGAGTGGAGAGAGAGACGGCTGTGCAGGAGAGAGATCGCGCCAGAGTGGAGACCGAGAGAGTGTACGTCTCTCTCTCTCTCTCTTTCACTCTCTCACACACACACACCCACATTCATCAGCTATCTAATACTAATACAGATTTCTGTCAAATTATTTTCTCCAACCCCATCACTCTTCATTAATGAGTTGAGTGTAGTGTGTTCTGATTGGCTGAGAGCAGGAGGGACAATAATACACGACACACACACATACACGTACGCAATGGCACACGTACCGAGTCAGTGTTAAGTGTTATTTATTTACGGACAATTCAAATGGCACAGCAGGATTGTAGAAAATACAGAAGGGATTAACACAACATACAGTATATTTAAATGTCTCTCTCTCTCTTTCTCTGTCATTGTGACTCTCCTCTCTCTGTCTGTCTCGCTGCTTTTGTCTGTCTGTCTGTCTGTCTGTCTGTCTGTGTGCAGTCAGTCTCAGTGGGGTCAGAGTGAGAGTCGCTGCAGCTGTCTGCGTTCTGAACTGGCTGCAATGAAGGAGTCACTCCAGCAGGGGGAGATAGAGAGACAACTGCTCAAAACGGAGAAGAGCCAACTGACTGACACTCTCAGTAAGGTAAGACACACACACACACACACACACACACACACACACACAGGAGCTGTGTGTGTGTGCAGTGACATTTTTTGACTCTGTCTTAAGTGTGTGTGTGTGTGTGTGTGTGTGGCCTGTCCAGGCGGAGTCCAGTAATGCTGAGCTGATGGTGCTGATGGCGAAGCTGCGGTCTGAGGAGGCGTCACTGCGAGACTCTCTGGCTAAAATGAGCAGCTTAAACGAGGGACTTGCTCAGGACAAAGCAGAACTAAACATCATCATCATCCAGGTAAAACACACACACACACGCTCTCTCTCTCTCTCACACACACACACACACACACACACACGTGCGTGTCTCTCTGTGTACCCAGCTGGAGGAGGAGAGGAGTGTGCTGCAGGGTCAGAAGAGAGAGGCGGAGCAGGAGAAGCTGACCATCAGAGATGAGCTTGTCCGATTGGAGCAGGACCGACTAGAACTGGACTCCGCCCGCCTCACTCTCCACCAATCACTGCAGGAGTCTGAGCAGGCCAGGGCGGGCCTGGAGGCGGAGCTTCAGATGCTCCGGATGGACAGACAAAAACTGCAGGAGAAAGTTACACAGGTGAGAGTGTATGTGTCTGTCTCTCCCACTGTCTGTCTCTCTGTCTGTCTCTCTCTCTGTCTGTTCCTCTGTTTCTCTCACTGTCGCTCTGTCTGTCCCTCCCACTGTCTGTCTCTCTGTCTGTCCCTCCCACTGTCTGGCTCTCTGTCTGTCCCTCCCACTGTCTGTCTCTCTGTCTGTCCCTCCCACTGTCTGTCTCTCTGTCTGTGTCTCAGTCTCGTGCTTTACCCATACGTCTATCTGCGGTAGCTGTGTGGTGAGGTGAGCTCCTTGGGGGCGGAGCTTGGCATCATACGTGGCGAGGGGGAGAGAAGGGGTGTGGCTCTGGAGGAAGCCGGGCGGACTAGGGCGGGGCTTGCTCGTGAGAGGGCGGGGCTTGTGGTTCAACTCACGGCGTCTGAGAGAGATAACGTCGCACTGACGGAGGAGCTCGCAGCGTTCAGGTAGACAGTGAGAACGGCTATTGGCTTACATTTCATCGTTACATTTATTTAGTTTTATTGATTTTATTTATTTTTTACTTCATTTTGTTTTTATTTATTGCTGTATTTATTATTTATTTGATGTATTGTTTTAAAAGCACCAGCTGTACTTAATGAATGAACTTTGAGAGAATGACCTATACCAAATGTGTGTGTGTGTTTGTGCATGTGTGCATTGTGTTTGTGTGTGTTTGTGCGTGGGTGTGTGTGTGTGTTTGTGCGCGTGGGTGTGTTTGTGTATGTGTGTGGGTGTGTGTGTTTGTGTATGTGTGTGTGTGTGTGTGTGTTTGTGTGCGTGGGTGTGTATGTGTGTGTGTGTGTGCGCACGTGTGCACGTGTGTGTGTGTAAGGGTGGAGAGGGAGGCACTGGAGGCGAGTCTGTTCGAGGTGCAGCAGCAGCTGATGCAGTCAGACTTGCGCCGAGAGCAACTTGAGAACGAAAACCTCAACCTGAGAGCACGACATGATAACACTGCAGGTATAGAGAGAGAGAGAGAGAGAGACAACCGTGCCATACCTGTCTCTCTCTCTGTCTGTGTGCTTATCTCTGTGTCTCTGTCTGTGCAGCGGAACTGAAGCGTGTGCGTGCGGATGGAGAAATGGCTGCCGCTCAGAGTGAGCGAGAGAGGCAGGCTCTTAATCAGGAGATGATTAACGCTCAGCATGAGGCTCAGCTCTCTCTCCGTAATGCACTGTCTGACCACCAGGAGGAGCTGGAGAGGCTCTCCAGCGACAAGGTACAACGTTGTGACTTGCAGCGTCACAGGGTGAACTAGTGACCAAAACAAAGCCAAGGGAAACTCAATAATGTGTGTGCGTGTGTGTGTGTGTGTGTGTGCGTGTGTGTGTGCATGTGTGTGTGTAGGAGGCTCTACGCTGCAGTCTGCAGGCCGAGCAGGAGGAGGCGCTGCGGCGCATGAGGGAGGAGATGGAGGAGCGTCTGCAGAAGACGGAGCGAGAGCGGGAGGAGCTGCAGGAGGAGATCCGGGCTTTGCAGCGCACACGGGATCAGAGTCTCCTACAGGCCGAGAGCGACAAGCAGCAGGTAAAGTCCCTGCTCTGTCAGTGGGAAGTTTCACCTTGGCTTCATGTTCTACCTGCACAGGTTCTTCACCACGTTCTGTAACGTTTATCCGCGGCTCTGCAGGCTCTCTCCCTGAAGGAGACGGAGAAGGCCATGCTGTCCGAGAGAGTGTGTTCCCTACAGGCCGAGCTGAGCTCTGCAAACCTGGAGCTGGAAAGACTGACAAGGGAAACACAACACCTGAAGGAGCAGGAGAGGGTGAGAGAACTTACACAACACAACACACACACACAAAACACACACGTTTACATTGTTTACACCACACAATTTACACAAAGATTTAAAGATCTGGACGTGTAGAAATATGGATCTCCCTCTTGGTTTTTCTGGGTGTTGTGTGCGTGTGTGTGTGTGTGTGTGTGTGTGTGTGTGTGTATGTGTGCGCGTGCACGTGCGTGTGTGATGGCAGGCTGCAGTAGGAGCTGTGAACACTGAGCTGCAGGAGCTGCGTCTGCAGCTGGAGGACACGGTGAGCTCTAACAGAAGGGAGCTGCGCAGACTTCAGGAGAACTGCACAGAGGAGCAGACACGTGCCGACAACGCACTCCGAGAGGTAAGACACACACACACACACACACACACACACACACACACACACACACACACACTCACTCACTCACTCACTCACTCACTCACACTCTCTCTTATCCTCAGCTGGAGGAGTGTCGCGCTCTTCTCTCAGCCAGCGAGGAGAGCCGAGATGCCACGAGACGAGACCTTCTGGAGATGGACAGGCGTCTGAGCCACTCACGCGACACGGGGGAGGGGCATCGGCGAGACACGGCGGAGCTACGGCGCTCCCTTGGCGATGTCACGAAAGAGAAGGAGGCTCTCGACCAATCGAACGGCCAGCTGAGGGAGGCGCTGAGAGCAGCGGAGAGCGAACGGATCAGGTGTGTATTCACTCATTTAATATACGATAATCGATCAATAGGAGATTAGATGGCGTGTATTGATTGGATGCCTGTGTATCGATCGGACTCTACGACCGGATCAGTGTGAAGCGTCAGTGTGAGGAGAA
>NC_071275.1:21422290-21427290 GCF_023375685.1 Ictalurus furcatus
CTCAACACGCTAACCCTCAACACGCTATACCTCGCCTTCAACACCGCTACCTCTTCAACACGCTACGCCTCAACACCTACCCCCTTCAACACCACGCCCTAACACGCTAACGCCTCTCAATCATATTCGCAACCCCTCTACACCTAACCCTTCAACACGCTACCCACAACACGTCTACCCCCTTCAAGCTACGCTACGTCCCTCAAGCACGCTACGCCTTCAACACGCTACATCCTTCAACACGGCTACGCCCTCAACCACGCTACGCCCCAACACGCTACGCCTTTAAAACTAACGCTACCTCTTCAACACGCTACCCCCTTCAACACGCTACGCCCTCAAACACGCTACCCCTTCAACAACGCACGCCCTAACACGCTACCCTTCAACACGGCAGCCCTTCAACATGTACGGCCCACACGCTACCTTCACACGCTAGCGGCCCTCACACGCTACCCTTGCAACACCTAACCCTTCAAACAACGCTATCCCCCTTCAACACGCTACGGCCCTCAATCATCGCTACGCCCTCAACACGCTACCCCTTCAACACGCTACCCCTTCAACACGCTACCCCTTCAACACGCTACGCCCTCAACACGCTACCCCTTCAACACGCTACGCCCTCAACACGCTACCCCTTCAACACGCTACCCCTTCAACACGCTACGCCCTCAACACGCTACCCCTTCAACACGCTACGCCCTCAACACGCTACCCCTTCAACACGCTACGCCCTCAACACGCTACCCCTTCAACACGCTACCCCTTCAACACGCTACGCCCTCAACACGCTACCCCTTCAACACGCTACGCCCTCAACACGCTACCCCTTCAACACGCTACCCCTTCAACACGCTACCCCTTCAACACGCTACGCCCTCAACACGCTACGCCCTCAACACGCTACGCCCTCAACACGCTACACAGGTTACATGACAAACTACACCAGTTTAAAAAACTAAGTTCAAATGTAAATTACACAAACCACGTGCAGTTAAATAAACTACTAAACTAATTTACCTACGTCAGGCAGGTTAAAACTAGTCAACTACTAAACCTCCAAACTGAATAATAGACATAGTGAAGTGGAACTAACACACACACACACACACACACACACTAACTAACTTGTACTAACACTAATAAACTAACCAGGTCAGGCTTACACTTACAATAAACAGCTAAACACACAAACTAAATAACTAGTGACCAAGTCAAATTACATTCAGCTACACACTCTCACACACACACACACACTCTCTCACACACACACACTCTCTCACACACACACACACTCACTCACACACTCTCACACACACTCTCTCACACGCTCTCACACGCTCTCACACGCTCTCACACGCTCTCACACGCTCTCACACACACTCTCTCACACACTCTCTCACACACTCTCTCACACACTCTCTCACACACTCTCTCACACACTCTCTCACACACACTCTCACACACACTCTCACACACACTCTCACACACACTCTCACACACACACTCACACACACACTCACACACACACTCTCACACACACACTCTCACACACACACACACACACTTCTTCACTAGAATAAACTAGGGAAATGAACAGAAGCAGGTTTTCTGTCTCTCAGCACGTCACATGACTCGAGGTCAACACTGAGCTATAACTCCTAATATTTATGAAGAAAAACAGGCCGAGGTTAAAATACCTCCATCACACACATCTTCATCATCATCTTCATCATCCCTGTGGCAGGAGGGGTCAGTACAGGAGTCATGTGAAACCCACCAGAGTGGAGGAGGGGAAAACAGAGAGAGAAAAGTACATACATGTGTTTTACGCTTTATTCCTCTGATATCACAGCAACTTGCCTACAATTTACTTACTAAACATCATCACCACACTTTTATCCGTTTATAGCTACATTAATGCTGTGGAACGTCTCGGAAACGAGTGAGTTCCTGTTCTCGCTTACGTTATAGCAGCTGTAAAAACCCATCCCTCACCAGCCTCTTTTTACTCCCTCTCTCTGTTCTCTCTCTTTCTTTATTCTCTCTTTATTCTCTCTCTCACTCTCTTCATTCTCTTTCTTTATTCCCTCTCTCTGTTCTCTCTCTTTCTTTATTCTCTCTTTATTCTCTCTCTCACTCTCTTCATTCTCTTTCTTTATTCCCTCTCTCTGTTCTCTCTCTTTCTTTATTCTCTCTTTATTCTCTCTCTCACTCTCTTCATTCTCTTTCTTTATTCCCTCTCTCTGTTCTCTCTCTTTCTTTATTCTCTCTTTATTCTCTCTCTCACTCTCTTCATTCTCTTTCTTTATTCCCTCTCTCTGTTCTCTCTCTTTCTTTATTCTCTCTTTATTCTCTCTCACTCTCTTCATTCTCTTTCTTTATTCCCTCTCTCTGTTCTCTCTTTCTTTATTCTCTCTTTATTCTCTCTCTCACTCTCTTCATTCTCTTTCTTTATTCCCTCTCTTTATTCTCTCTCCCTCTCTTTTTTCCCCTCTCTATTCTCTCACTCTCTCTTTATTCTCTCTCACTCTCTTCATTCTCTTTCTTTATTCCCTCTCTTTATTCTCTCTCCCTCTCTTTTTTCCCCTCTCTATTCTCTCTCACTCTCTCTTTATTCTCTCTCACTCTCTTCATTCTCTTTCTTTATTCCCTCTCTTTATTCTCTCTCACTCTCTCTTTATTCTCTTTTTATTCTCCCTCTCACTTTCTTTATTCCCTCTCTTTATTCTCTCTCTTTTTATTGTCTCTCTTTCTTCCCTCTTTTTATTGTCTCTCTTTAGTCTTTCTCTCACTCTCTATCTTTATTCTCTCTCTCTCTCTCTCACTCTCTTTATTCTCTCTCTCTCTCTTTATTCTCTCTCTCTCTCTCTCTCTCTTTATTCTCTCTCTCTCTCTCTCTCTCTCTCTCTCTTTATTCTCTCACTCTTCAAGTCAATGCGATGAAAAATGGCAGTTTGTTACGTGTGTTAGTGAGAAACCACAGAGAAGTGTAAACTCTGTCCTGAAGACGTCGGAAAACTTCTTAAACAGTCACAGCTTCACCTCGGACTGTTACACTGCACTGACACTGGAGACTCCGTCCATACGTGTTATATAAACACGTTTCTCCTTACGAGGAATTTTAATACGTTTATCATCACCGGAGCGTCTGCTGTGAGTGAGCTGTTGCTATAGAAACGATAAGGTGTTAGAACGACTGCATTAATATAAAGCTGTGATTTGAGCTGCGCTGCTGTCAGAGCTGCTGTTATAGAGAACTAATCAACACCTCCTGACCAATCAGAACGCAGTATTCAAAGCACTGTGGTGTGCAGTAATAACAATAATAATAATAATAATAATAATAATAAACCAGCCAGCAGGGGGCAGTAATGAGTGTTAGGTAAAATTATGATGATGTTGTCATGGTTGATGATTGGCTGAGCAGATGTAACTGAAGCTCCGCCCACCTATGACTCTCAAATCTAGATCTGGATGAAAATGCTTTGTGTGTGTGTGTGTGTGTGTGTGTGTGTGGTGACAGATGAATACAGCTTCACAGTGGAGAAAGTACACACAGTTTTAAACAGCACTGATTACACACCTAAAACACACACCAGCAACACACACACACCACTGTATACTCATTCACAGAAAAATGACTTAGAACACACACACACACACACACACACACACACACACACACACACACACACTGATATTGCAATTCCATGCTGTGGGGGAGGAAAAGAAAGGCCTTTATTATTAAGAGAACTTTCTAAAATCGGTCACTTCCTGTTATACAATAATACAATATAATATCTCCTAAACGGTACACATATATGTGTGTGTGTGTGTACATATACACACACACACACACACACACTCATATATATATATATATATATATATATATATATATATATATATATATATATATATATATATATATATATATATATAAAAAATTTATTTACTTGTGTGTGTTGATGGTTCAGTAAGAAATCCCTGATCAGTTAGTGGATATGATCACTGCTGAGTGAGTGTAAGCTGAATTTGGTTCTCCTCCTTCACAGAGCACCGAGAGAACCCCAACAGGAGCGTGTGGGTGGAGCTAGAAACAGTATAGACCACTGATTGGTGAAAAACATTTGTCACACGGCTCCCGGGTGGCGTAACAGCGAAGCGTTCACCGTATCGTCCGGATATCGCGAGGGCGAATTCTGAATGTGTGTCCAAGAGAGGAAAACCTGTGCTCTCTGAGTGGGAGGGGCATACTCTCTCTCACCTGCCAATCACAGAGACGCTAGCCAATGACGCAGCATGAGCCGGCAGTTCAGAAAGGTGCGGTGGGCTGGCAGGAGTATATCATGCTTCGCTTGTATCTTTCTCATTTGTAAGTCGCTTTGGATAAAAGCGTCTGCTAAGTGAATAAATGTAAATGTATTAACGTGCACTTTCTAATGCGTTATTGTTTCTATAGCAACAGCTCACTCACAGGGGCGTGTACCACCAACGCTCCGTGTAAACTATAACACCGAAAAACATTATTATTATATCCATCCATCTATTTATCTATATCACTGAAGTGGTGGTGTTTTCGTTAGGAAGCATTTAACATTTATGGAAGGAGTCACTTTACTTCACTCGGCAAAGTTCTGCAGCACAGGGAAGATTTCCAGAGGAAAGAGTTTACACTTAAACATTTCTCTGTGGGGGTTTCTGAGAGAGAGAGAGAGATAGGGGAGAGAGGGAGAGAGAGATAGGGGAGAGAGGGAGAGAGAGATAGGGGAGAGAGATAGGGGAGAGAGATAGGGGAGAGAGGGAGAGAGAGAGAGAGAGAGGGGAGAGGGAGAGAGAGAGAGAGGGGAGGGAGAGAGATAGCTGAGGGAGGGAGTGAGAGATAGGGGAGAGAGATAGGGGAGAGAGGGAGAGAGAGAGAGATAGAGGAGAGAGGGAGAGAGAGAGATAGGGGAGGGAGAGAGAGAGAGAGGGGAGGGAGAGAGATAGCTGAG